>NC_058419.1:102266430-102566430 GCF_002201575.2 Neomonachus schauinslandi
TGGGTTTGGAGACTCCACACGGGCTCGGGTGCCAGAGATAGAAACGCGCGGTCACAGGCCAGGTGAGCACGGAGTGCGGCCGGAGACCGGGGAGACGGGAGTGACTGACGGCTTCTCTCTGGGGGCTCACTGAGAAGCGGCGCCCGGAGGTCTCGGCTCCTCCGGGGCAGAGATTGAGAGGCCACCATTTTCACTCTCCGCCTCCAAAGCTGTACGGAAAGCTCACAGGGAACAAAAGCTCCGGAGAGCAAACCGGAGCAGATTACTTAGCCGGGAGGGGGCAAGGGCGGGGCAATTCCGCCTCCGGCAGAGACATTTGGAAACCACGGCAACAGGCCCCTCCCCAGAAGATCAGCGAGAACAGCCAGCCAAGACCAAGTTTACCGATGAATGAGAATGGCAGAACTCCAGCGCTAGGGGAATAATGCACATAGAATTCATGGCTTTTTGACCATGATTCTTTAGTCTTTCAAAGTTAATTTTTTTTAACTCTTTTTTTTTTCTTTTTGAATTTTTCTTTTTCCCTTTTTCAACCAACATCTTATCAATCCCTTTTTTTAAAAAAAAAACATTTTTATTTTTCATTTTTAGACTCATATTCTAACCCTTCATAGTAGTTACCCGTATTTTTGGCTTATATATATAGTTGTTCTCTCTTTAAAATTTTGAGATAGTTTCTTCTAACAGATTAAAATATACCCTAAATCTCTAGTATATGGTGTTTTCTATTCCCCTGCCTGATCACATCCCCTCCCTTTTTTTTTTCTTTTTTCTTTTTTTAAATCCTCTTCTTTCTTTTTTCAAACAACTTCTTATCAATTCCTTTTATAAAATTTTTTATAATTTCCATCTTGACAGTCATATTCCATCCCTTCATATCAACCCTTATTTTTGTACTTATATAAGTTTTTCTTTCTTTAAAATTTTGGGAGGCACTTTTTTCTAAAAGACCAAAATACACGCCAAATCTAGTGTGTGGCACTGATCTATATACCAGCCTGATCATATTTGATCACATTCTGTTTTGTTGTTGTTGTTGTTTTGTTTTGTTTGTTTTTGTTTTTATCTTTATCTTTTTCTTTTTTTTCTTTCTCTTTTTTCTCTCTTTCCCTTTCTTTTCCCACTGCTTCAGGTCTTTTCTGATTTGTTTAGAGTATATTTTCTGGGGACGTTGTTACTCTGCTAGCATTTTGTTCTCTCATTAATCTATTTTCCTCTGCACAAAATGACAAGACGGAAAAAATCACCTCAACAAAAAGAACAAGAGGTAGTACCGACTGCCAGGGACCTACTCAATACGGACATTAGTACGATGTCAGATCTAGAGTTCAGAATCATCACTTTAAAGATACTAGCTGGGCTTGAAAAAAATATGGAAGTTATTAGAGAAACCCTTTCTGGAGAAGGAAAAGAACTAAAATCCAACCAAGTAGAAATCAAAAAGGCTATTAATGAGGTGCAATCAAAAATGGGGGCGCTAACTGCTAGGATAAATGAGGCAGAAGAGAGAATCAGTAATATAGAAGACCAAATGATGGAAAATAAAGAAGCTGAGAAAAAGAGAGATAAACAACTACTGGATCACGAGGGTAGAATTCGAGAGATAAGCGATACCATAAGACGAAACAACATTAGAATAAATGGGATCCCAGAAGAAGAAGAAAGAGAGAGAGGGGCAGAAGGTATAATGGAGCAAATTATAGCAGAGAACTTCCCTAATTTGGGGAAGGAAACAGGCATGAAAATCCAGGAAGCACAGAGAACCCCTCTCAAAATCAATAAAAATAGGTCAACACCCTGACATCTAATAGTAAAACTTACGAGTCTCATAGACAAAGAGAAAATCCTGAAAGCAGCTCGGGAGAAGAGATATGTAACCTACAAGGGTAGAAACATTAGATTGGCAACAGACCTATCCACAGAGACCTGGCAGGCCAGAAAGGACTGGGAGGATAGATTCAGAGCACTAAATGAGAAAAATATGCAGCCAAGAATACTATATCCAGCTAGGCTGTCATTGAAAATTGAAGGAGAGATAAAAAGCTTCCAGGACAAACAAAAACTAAAGGAATTTGCAAACACAAAACCAGCCCTACAGGAAATCTTGAAAGGGGTCCTCTAAGCAAAGACAGAGCCTAAAAGCAACATAGACCAGAAAGGAACACAGACAATATACGGTAACAGTCACCTCACAGGCAATACAATGGCACTAAATTCCTATCTTTCAATAGTTACCCTGAATGTAAATGGGCTCAATGCCCCAATCAAAAGACACAGGCTATCAGACTGGATTAAAAAACAAGACCCATCGATATGCTGTCTGCAAGAGACTCATTTTAGACCCAAAGACACCTCCAGATTGAAAGTGAGGGGGTGGAAAACCATTTACCATGCTAATGGACACCAAAAGAAAGCTGGGGTGGCAATCCTTATAGCAGACAAATTAGATTTTAAACCAAAGACTGTAATAAGAGATGAGGAAGGACATTATATCCTACTTAAAGGATCTATCCAACAAGAAGATCTAACAATTGTAAATATCTATGCCCCTAACATGGGAGCAGCCAATTATATAAGGCAATTAATAACAAAAGCAAAAAACACATCAACAACAATACAATAATAGTGGGGGACTTTAACACCCCCCTCACTGAAATGGACAGATCGTCTAAGCAAAAGATCAACAAGGAAATAAAGACTTTAAAGGACACACTGGACCAAATGGACTTCACAGACATATTCAGAACATTCCACCCCAAAGCAACGGAATACACATTCTTCTCTAGTGCCCATGGAACATTCTCCAGAAGAGATCACATCTTAGGTCATAAATCAGGTCTCAACCGGTACCAAAAGATTGGGATCATTCCCTGCCTATTTTCAGACCACAATGCTTTGAAACTAGAACTCAATCACAAAAGGAAAGTCGGAAAGAACTCAAATACATGGAGGCTAAAGAGCATCCTACTGAAGAATGAATGGCTCAGCCAGGAAATTAAAGAAGAATTAAAAAAATACATGGAAACCAATGAAAATGAAAACACAACTATTCAACATCTTTGGGATGCAGCAAAGGCAGTCCTAAGAGGAAAGTATATAGCAATACAAGCCTTTCTCAAGAAGCAAGAAAGGTCTCAAGTACACAACCTAACCCTACACCTAAAGGAGCTGGAGAAAGAACAGCAAATAAAGCCTAAACCCAGCAGGAGAAGAGAAATAATAAAGATCAGAGCAGAAATCAATGAAATAGAAACTAAAAGAACAGTAGAACAGACCAACGAAACTAGGAGCTGGTTCTTTGAAAGAATTAACAAGATTGATAAACCCCTGGCCAGACTTATCAAAAAGAGAAGAGAAATGACCCAAATCAACAAAATCATGAATGAAAGAGGAGAGATCACAACCAACACCAAAGAAATACAAACAATTATAAGAACATATTATGAGCAACTCTATGCCAGCAAATTAGATAACCTGGAAGAAATGGATGCATTCCTAGAGATGTATCAACTACCAAAACTGAACCAGGATGAAATAGAAAACCTGAACAGACCTAGAACCACTAAGGAAATTGAAGCAGTCCTCAAAAATCTCCCAAAAAACAAAAGCCCAGGGCCAGATGGCTTCCCAGGGGAATTCTACCAAACATTTCAAGAAGAATTAATACCTATTCTTCTGAAACTGTTCCAAAAAATAGAGATGGAAGGAAAACTTCCAAACTCATTTTATGAGGCCAGCATTACCTTGATCCCAAAACCAGACAAAGACCCCATCAAAAAGGAGAATTACAGACCAATATCCCTGATGAACATGGATGCAAAAATTCTCACCAAAATACTAGCCAATAGGATCCAACAGTACATTAAAAGGATTGTTCACCATGACCAAGTGGGATTTATCCCTGGGCTGCAAGGTTGGTTCAACATCCGCAAATCAATCAATGTGATACAATACATTAACAAAAGAAAGAACAAGAATCATATGATCCTCTCAATAGATGCAGAAAAAGCTTTTGACAAAGTACAGCATCCTTTCTTGATCAAAACTCTTCAGAGTATAGGGATCGAGGGTACATACCTCAATATCATAAAAGCCATCTATGAAAAACCTACAGCGAATATCATTCTCAATGGGGAAAAACTGAGAGCTTTCCCCCTAAGGTCAGGAACGCGGCAGGAATGTCCACTATCACCACTGCTATTCAACATAGTATTGGAAGTCCTAGCCACAGCAATCAGACAACAAAAAGAAATCAAAGGCATCCAAATTGGCAAAGAAGAAGTCAAACTCTCACTCTTTGCAGATGATATGCTACTTTATGTGGAAAACCCAAAAGACTCCACCCCAAAACTGCTAGAACTCATACAGGAATTCAGTCAAGTGGCAGGATATAAAATCAATGCACAGAAGTCAGTGGCATGCCTATACACCAACAACAAGACAGAAGAAAGCGAAATTAAGGAGTCGATCCCATTTACAATTGCACCCAAAACCATAAGATACCTAGGAATAAATCTAATCAAAGAGACAAAGGAACTTTACTCAGAAAACTATAAAATTCTCATGAAAGAAATTGAGGAAGACACAAAGAAATGGAAAAACGTTCCATGCTCATGGATTGGAAGAACAAATATTGTGAAGATGTCAATGCTACCTAGAACAATCTACACATTCAATGCAATGCCCATCAAAATACCATCCACTTTTTTCAAAGAAATGGAACAAATAATCCAAAAATTGTATGGAACCAGAAAAGACCCCGCATAGCCAGAGGAATGTTGAAAAAGAAAAGCAAAGCCGGCGGCATCACAATTCCGGACTTCCAGCTCTATTACAAAGCTGTCATCATCAAGACAGCATGGTACTGGCACAAAAACAGACACATAGATCAATGGAACAGAATAGAGAGCCCAGAAATGGACCCTCAACTCTATGGTCAACTCATCTTTGACAAAGCAGGAAAGAATGTCCAATGGAACAAAGACAGTCTCTTCAACAAATGGTGTTGGGAAAATTGGATAGCCACATGCAGAAGAATGAAACTGGACCATTTCCTTACACCACACACAAAAATAGACTCCAAATGGTTAAAAGACCTCAATGTGAGACAGGAGTCCATCAAAATCCTAAAGGAGAACACAGGCAGCAACCTCTTTGACCTCAGCCGAAGCAACTTCTTCCTAGAAACATCGCCAAAGGCAAGGGAAGCAAGGGCAAAAATGAACTATTGGGACTTCATCAAGATAAAAAGCTTTTGCAAAGCAAAGGAAACAGTCAACAAAACCAAAAGACAACCGACAGAATGGGAGAAGATATTTGCAAATGACATATCAGATAAAGGGCTAGTATCCAAAATCTATAAAGAACTCATCAAACTCAACACCCAAAGAACAAAGAATCCAATCAAGAAATGGGCAGAAGACATGAACTGACATTTTTTCAAAGAAGACATCCAAATGGCCAACAGACACATGAAAAAGTGCTCAATATCGCTCAGCATCAGGGAAATCTAAATCAAAACCTCAATGAGATACCACCTCACACCAGTCAGAATGGCTAAAATTAACAAGTCAGGAAACGACAGATGTTGGCGGGGATGCGGAGAAAGGGGAACCCTCCTACACTTTTGGTGGGAATGCAAGCTGGTGCAGCCACTCTGGAAAACTGTATGGAGGTTCCTCAAAAAGTTGAAAATAGAGCTACCATATGATCCAGCAATTGCACTACTGGGTATTTACCCCAAAGATACAAAAGTAGGGATCCGAAGGGGTACGTGCAGCCCGATGTTTATAGCAGCAATGTCCACAATAGCCAACTGTGGAAAGAGCCAAGATGTCCATCGACAGATGAATGGATAAAGAAGAGGTGTTATATATATACAATGGAATATTATGCAGCCATCAAAAGGAATGAGATCTTGCCATTTGCAACGACGTGGATGGAACTGGAGGGTATTATGTTGAGCGAAATAAGTCAAACAGAGAAAGACATGTATCATATGATCTCACTGATATGAGGAATTCTTAATTGTAGGAAACAAACTGAGGGTTGCTGGAGTGGGGGGTGGGGTGGGAGGGATGGGGTGACTGGGTGATAGACACTGGGGAGTGTATGTGCTCTGGTAAGCGCTGTGAATTGTGCAAGACTGTTGAATCTCAGATCTGTACCTCTGAAACAAATAATGCAATATATGTTAAGAAAAAAAAAAGAAGAAGAAGAAGGTAGCGGGACGGGAAGAATGAAGCAGGGGAAATCGGAGGGGTAGACGAACCATGAGAGACGATGGACTCCGAAAAACAAACAGGGTTCTAGAGGGGAGGGGGGTGGGAGGATGGGTTAGCCTGGTGGTGGGTATTGAGGAGGGCACATTCTGCATGGAGCACTGGGTGTTATGCACAAACAATGAATCATGGAACACTTCATCTAAAACTAATGATGTAATGTATGGGGATTAACATGAGAATAAAAAAAAAAAAAAAAAAAAAAGAAAATGACACCGAAGGGTAGATCGTACCCGTGGGACCAAATAATAAAGAGAACAAGCAATGGTAAGTAAGAAATTTCATGTAACAAATTCTATAAATATATACTTCCTCTACTTTATCAGCTTCTTTAAAATACAGCATGGATTTTTCTCTGGCATAAACCTCAGCTCCCTCTCTGCTCTTTATAAAGAGCTTCAGGGAGCAGTATAAGAAAAGAAACCACCAGTCAAACCTTGGCAAAGGGTTATCAGAAGGGAACGTCTTCTTCCTCCTAATATTTCCTTGGAATAGTGTACTAGAAAAATACTTTCAGACTTTTTCCCACCTCTAAGTCAATCTTTCTTGCAAGAGAAGAATGGATCGATCGGATTGGCAAGATGGTAAAATTCTAACATTCAATGATCTCTGTTTCATGACTAAGCAATTGTGGCTTTCTTTTCTCTGCCCTGTTCTTGGGTGTGAGGCAATGCTTGCCCATGCAGCTGGCTGGGTATATGCCTTCCCCACATTTTCATCTTTCTATGACTGGATCTCAAGGATCAATGGGGCAGGTCGTGGAAAGCCATATTGTGGTAGTACTTCTGACAGGAAAACAGGCCCATATGGTAACTTCAATGTTTACATAGTAAAAAAAAAAAAAAAATTAACAATACCTGAAAAGCTGTCCCCAACTACCTACTAAAATACACATTAAAAAAAAAAAAAACCACTGGATTTTAAAAATATAGTAGGGCAAATGACAAATTGAGGAAGAACTCTCATTACTGAAGTTTTTAGAGTTAAAATGAAAAAATACAATTCTGGACTATGCATAGTTTGCTCTCTAGAAAGCAACTACCAGGATACTGTCAAGAATATAAATCTCCATTACTTTAGTATTCATGGTAAGCACAAATCAGCCATTTACTCCCTGATTCATTAGAACTACTATAGTCTTACTTCAATTTCTTTTTCTTTTCTTCCCTTTGTCTTTCTTTTTTTTTTTAAAGAATTTATATATTTATTTGAGAGAGAGAGAGAGCATGTGAGAAGCACAAGCAAGGGGGCAGCAAAAGGAGAGGGAGAAGCAGGCTCCCCGCTGAGCAGGGAGCCCAATGTGGGACTTGATCTCAGGATCCTGGGATCATGACCTGAGCTGAAGGCAGACACTTAACCGAATGAGCCACCCAGGCACCTTCCCCCCTTTGTCTTTCTGTATCAGTTTCTCTATTCCTACATTGATTCCAATATTCTAACTCAGAGATCAAAATATAGTTGGGAAACAGAAGTGGATGGTTGATCATATGGCATGCTCAGAGAGGTAGGCACTTCAGAAAAAGCACTCTAAGTATATATAGAAAGAAGAATCTAGAACAGTGCATAATGGGGATATACACTTCCCTGTGTAGCACCTGTACAGAAAGTACAAAAATTGGTTAAACGGTTATAAATGGTTGTTGAGATAACATATACCCATTAATTCTTAATGGGTATATGTCTTCATTTATTATTCTCTACTTTGTATGTATTTAGAAGTTTCCATAACAGAAATTTAAGGTAAAAAAAAAATCTATAAGCAGAATGTTTCTTTCCAGTGTGCTTAGAATTAGATATGGTATTTTTATTTAAAAAACAAAAACAAAAACAAAATCCCCCACGTGCATCAGGAAAGCAGTCCTGGGTAAAGGCTGATGACACACCAGAAATTTAGGTTTAGACTGTAAAGATCAATCTCCACTCATGAAGACAAAAAAGAGAGTAAGGCCCATGCATATAAGCTACTACCAAACACTGGGCCTGCACATAGCTCTTTTCATTTAAGGCTCAGGGAGCATAACAAGAAGGTGTCTATAGAAATTTTCTGCATCTATATGGATAAAACAATCTCCAGGCTTAGAAAGCTAATGAGTCTGAATTTTTTCTACAGAAACCAGAGAGAATTTTAGAGAATGTCCTGATGCCATCCATGAAATACTAAACAGCATGGCCTTGATAAAAAATTCTAGGGTCAAGAAAACCATAGAGAAGATGATAAGATGAAGGCAAAAATTAAAAGGGAAGCTTAATGAAGTAAAATAAGAATGTGATGAAATTCCAAAATGTAATAGATGGATGAAAACACACCACAGAGTTGTAAAGAGAATATATGCCATTAAATCAAATCAGTATAAAATTTTATTTGAAATTTTATTCATTTTATTATTTCTTCACATTAAGCACACCTCCAAGTACTGTTAATTATTACTTTAAGAAAATGTCTCTACATATTTTATGTTCAATTTCCATTGTAAGATCCATATTCTAGAATTTCACCATCTCATAACTAAATCAGTGAGGCAACCATTTACCTGGTCTCAGACATTAATGCTTAATTATATACTATCTTGTATGAATCTTTAACTGATTAATGTTTATCATTATGCATAATTTTTCCAGAGCAAATTTCATTGATATTTCATTATGGCACTCTTCGGTGTTAAGAAAAATTATCTAACACTTGGAAATAAGATCTTTGCAAAAAAATCAAATGCAGGCATGGCTGTTCTATGTCACTTTACAAGTCAAGGATTATTTAAATTTGTAGGAGAACATATCTGTGTTTAATTTCACACTTTTACTGGCATAGTAAAAAAAATTCAAATTACCTATAACCAATTAGGTGAACTTAAGTTTCCTTTTGCACTTGAAATTCAGTTCCGTATCACTGCATTTAACTAACTCTAGTACAATACCATTCTCTTGTCTGAAAACAAACTATATTAACTCAATATGAATTATATATAAAAACATACACAACACAGATTATGTAATGGAAATAATTTTCTCCATGTCACATATCACTTGTATTCAGAAGTCCTACTATTGTTTATTTAAACTTCAAAGGGGCGCAATTTTTTTAACTAAAAAAGTTCTAGTACTTGTCTATTTCTGAATCCATAAAGCTAAGTTCTGGGCACAGATTAATTCGATTAGATTTTTTTTCTAGTATACAATTTAGCTTTGGTTTTAAAATGACAACTGAAGAACAACCCACACAATACTACCAAAAAAAGCACTACAATGTCTTATCCATTGTTTGAAGGCTGGTTTATAAAGACAATTTAAAATACATGAAATTATGCAATTCCTTCAGTGGCAGAAATAAATATATATAGTTTAGCTACCTTCACTATATGACTTGTAACTGCAAGGAAATCTATTCAGTCATAACTCTAATGTGGTATATCATCAAACCCTGCATCTGTTCAATTTAAAATAAGCATGCTCATCAGACCAGGTGTTAAGATTTCCAAACTGATTAGTAAAAGCACTTTATAGTTTGGTAGAGTGTTTTATAGTTTGTAAAACACTTTCAGAATTATTGTTCAATGGTTCAGTTAGTATTAAATAAACATTTACCTATTGTGTTAAGTATTATATTTTAACAATAAAATACTGTATTTATGGATATAATTAAAACTATAGGTTAGTTTTCTTCAGAGATTAAATTAAACCCATAGGGGCGCCTGGGTAGCTCAGTAGGTTAGGTGGATGCCTTCGGATCAGGTCACGATCCTGGAGTCCCGGGGATCAAGCCCCAAGTCAGGCTCCCTGCTCAGTGGGGAGTCTGCTTCTCCTTCTCCTTCTGCTCCTCCCCACTTCCCCAGCTCCTGCATGTGTGCGCGCACATTCTCTCTCTCAAATAAACAAAACATTTTTAAAAAAATAAATTAATTAAACCCATATTTATCAAAAAGCTGTTGCCATAGTAAAACATTTCATATATATAATTTAAGGACTTGACATACTTGACTCCATTATAAAAATCTAGAACACAATCTTAAATAAGCCAATCTTTTTCATTTCATCCTAGGTCAAAGTAACCTTATATAATAACTATCTATTAAAAATAGTTAATGTTTAGGGGCACCTGGGTGGCACAGTTAAGACTCTAACCCTTGGTTTCAGATCAGGTTGTAATCTCAGGGTCTTGAGATGGAGCCCCACACTGGGCTCTGCACTCAGAGTGGAGTTGGCTTGAGATTCTCTCTCTCCCTCTCCCTCTGCCCCTCCCATTCATTCTGTCTCTCAAATAAATAAAATAGATCTTTAAAAAATAGTGTTTCTAAATTACTATCAAAATCATTTTAACAGTAATATCTGTCTGAGAAATATTGATAATAGCACTGTGTAACATAAGCTATAGAACATTCCATTTTTAAATATTTTAACATTTTGTAATATTTTATTTAATCTTCAGGACAATCTGAGGAAATTAATAGTGAAGTATATATGGATTTGTTTAGGGTTTAAAATATAAGGTGTGTGAGGAGGAAGAATTCTGGGAGATGGTAATTTCAAATGTGACCTTCAGATCTGCTCTTGAACTAGAGCAAAAGAGAATGAAAATGGGGGATTTGGGGGGCAAGGAAATGCATTCTTCAATCATCTATTATATACTGAGAAATTAATTTGCATCATGAACTGTGCTAGATTCCTTGCATTTTCAGAGAAGAGGAATTAAGACAGAGAGCTGAGGTGCATTCAACTGGTAGATGGAGAAAAGGGAACCAGTAAAACAAACTAGAAGGTGAGGTCAGAGACTTCAATGTGAGGTTCTATTAAAGTCAAGGGAGGGCTGAGGATGGAGAAAATATGTTTTTCTTGTTATTTTTATTCTTCTAGATGGGGGATATTTGAACATGTTTAGGTAGTGACAAAAAAAAGAGCCAGCTGGGGTTGAGAAGGAGAATCTGGAGATGGTCACCAGAGGGAATACCTCAGCTTCAACTGGAGAAAGCATACCAGAGGGGAGGTGACAGGATGAATGAGTATGTAAGTCTATGGAAGAAATGAAAAAGTGCCCATTTGATGGATTCTATTTCTTTTGATAGGTTGGAGGTAAAGTTACCTGTTAACAATGAAGGTGAGGGAACAGGCTCAGAGGCTTGAAGAAAAAATAGAGACTACTCAAATCTCCATGATAGCAAATAGGGATCGGCCAGGAGGACAATGCCAAGAAAACTCACAAAGGTTAACTGTAATTAGAACACACACGAAGGTAGTGACAATGATTTACAGGGATATTAATCTTCATGGTTGTGTGGTTTCTCTGTGTCATTATTAAGCTGCCAGGGTGTAAGGCCTGGACAAGCAGATAAATTTATGTGACTTGGGTTTAGGCACTTACATACAAATTGACACAATGGAGAAAAAGGGCATCTTTTTAGAAAATTTGTTTTGAATTAGTCATCCAAATGCAAAGATAACACCAGAAAAAGAACTTGAGTCAGTGTTAAAAGCTTTGCTGAAGAAAGGCTACCAGGAAGAGGTTAGTACACCACAGCAACAAGGAAGAGGAGAGATATCAAGAATACAAACTGAGGGTTGCTGGAGTGGTGGGGGGTGGGAGGGATGGGGTGGCTGGGTGATAGACATTGGGGAGGGTATGTGCTATGGAGAGCACTGTGAATTGTGTAAGACTGTTGAATCACAAATAATACATTATATGTTAAACATATACCTCTGAAACAAATAATACATTGTATGTTAAAAAAAAAGAAGATAGTAGGAAGGGAAAAATGAAGGGGGGGAATTGGAGGGGGAAAGGAACCATGAGAGACTATGGACTCTGAGAAACAAACTGGGGGTTCTGGAGGGGACGGGGGTGGGGGATGGGTTAGCCTGGTGATGGGTATTAAAGAGGGCATGTACTGAATGGAGCACTGGGTGTTATATGCAAGCAATGAATCATGGAACACGACATCAAAAACTAATGATGTAATGTATGGTTATTAACATAAAAAATGCAATAAAAGAAAAAAGAAAGATTTTAACTTAAATATGTACACTATAGAAAATAATAACTGAATAAGCAAGTAAATAAAGAAAAGAAAGAAAAAAAAGAATGCAAAGCAGGATGGGCTATTTATTGCATCCTGGTGGGAAAGAAACTGAAAGGGCAGTGAGCCAACCCCAGCTCCTTATGTCACTGGAGGACAGAGAAAAAATAACAGGTATGTCCATTATCAGAAAGCTTCAGAAGGCAAGGGCCATAAATAACCATCATTTCCCAGGGTGACTATTTTGAATTGACTTACCTTTCCTCACATTGCCTTCTTGTTACCCATGCTGCCAGGTCCAAAGAATGGATCATATGTTACTCTTTTAGCAAGCTTGGGAAAGTAATTTTACTTTGTTTTAAGGTACAAAAAACTCCTACAGACGTCCATTAAGTATATATCTGAAAAATAATCTTTTATTGTTTACCTTACTATAAAATTATACACTTATTTATATTTAAGCATGTCCAAACCATTACTGTAGCTTATTTCCAAATTTTAAAAAGTGTCTAGCATTTCTGAGTTTTAAATGTCCTAAACTGGTTTTCATGTATTTACAATGTCAGTTTGTAAGTTTACTTAAACTAAATTTGGAAATTTTACATTATGTCTAAGAGCTAGTGTTAAAAAAGGTAGATGTCTCCACATGATGAAAAAAGATGGTTTTGGCAATGATTAATCAAGGTATTTAAAAACAGATTTATATCATTTTTACCTTCCCTTACCTAATTATTGTACAGTAATAATACAAATGCTAGGCTTCCTAAATTAGGTTTCACAAGAATATTTTTAAATGGCTTTTTTCAAAATAATGTTATTCAAATGTTTATACAAAAACTAAATAAAAACAAAAATATTTTCATAATCTTAGATTCAAAACTTCAGCCAAAGTATTTTCAAAATATATTTAATTTAAATAACTGTGTTGTGCCTCAACATTGTACATGACATTAAAAAAACTAGAATGATGTAACATCAGTCATGCAGATATTTATCATACATAATTGAAAATAAACACTTTATCCATAAACCACATTTATAAAGAAAATGTACATGCTGGGTAAAGCTGACCAGATTAAAGACATGGTTTCGCAGTGCTGGTCCAACTATTTCCACCAAAATTATAAATTTGAAGAGAAAATTCTTTTTCCCAAATACAGTGGTTGTAATTTTGCACACCTCATGCCATCCATATGATTGGAATTTATATTGAAATCAGTGATAAATGTTCTTAAGTGATTAACAATGCATGCACTTTGATTTGAAAACTACATAGCTTCTCTTGACAGTCTAAAGTATAACTGCTTGTAAATTTATTTAAACCTACCTTCAAAATCTACTTCAACTTAAACCAATTTGACAAACATTTATGGCGTCTCTCCTTTATAAAAGGCAATGTGTTTAGTATTGGGGATAACAAAGCAAATAAAACCACTAGTCATGCCACCACATATTTCACAATCTAGCATAGGACACTGCTATGACCAAACTGTTCAAGACAGAAAGTGCACTAGAAAAAAGGTAAAAAGCTGAGGGAACATAGGGAAGGGTACAGACAACTGTGACTTTAGGAATTGGGGCATCTAAGCTGAAAAAACAATGAATATTGAATAATGAAGAGGAAAAGGAGAAAGGGGGAATCTCAATTAGTAGCATATGCTGAATAACTGTGACTTAGGATAGATTTGTAATGAGAACAAAAGTTATTTTAAAATGAGTATTTTAAGCTTTCTCCCATTTCCCTGACTTTGATAGAAAAGAGCTCTTGCTTATAGCGTTAGCTTCTGAGCTTTTCTTTATTGTAAACAACAAAACAAAACAAAAAACTGAGTAATGAGTGAAGCAGAAAGAAAACTAAAGAAAGACTAAATTCATTTACAAGTAATATATTAAGGGAGATACAGTAGAAAAATAAACATTGTTGTGCAAGAGAGACTGAGACACTGTCCTTCCAATTAATATAAGACACCGGGGAGACACTAATGGGCAAGAATATTTAAGATGTTAGCTGTGAACTATGAATAGTTCCTCCTACCAGCTTGGTGCTTCATTGTGAGATAAATTAATTTTGAAATACTTTTAATTCACCCTTTGAATATCAGACTGTTTCCTTTAACTTGACATCACTCAAAGACTGTGTCTCATGAAGCCTGGGGATCATTTAGGTTACACAAGACTGGAGGGGCTACAACGGCGTGTGACAGGGAAGAGGATGAACATCTGTGGGACAGACTATATAATTCTGAACGCCACTTCAAAAAGCTTATTTTCTATAGGCAATGGGAAATCATGAAAAATATTTAAGCATATGGCCAGGTATGTGTTTTAAAAAGAGAAATCAAGCAGCAGTGTGTAGGATACTACAGAAATAATAAGAAAGATGATGAAGGTCAGGGAGGTAAATACTAGAAATAGAAGGTGATAATGATTCCAGATACATTTTGAAGATACAAACAACTGATTATAGCAACAGGTAAGATTATTTTATGAGAAAGAGAGAAAAATTTTAAAAAATGACTATTTCAGTTTCTCCAGCTGAGTACAGTTCATTCTGGATGACCAAACATTACAAAATTATCTTGGGACGTTATTAGCCATAAATCTATATGAAAATATTACTCAGCAAGTTGAGTATTCGTCCACTAGATCTTCCTCAAAACAAATTCTGTATTCTCACAAAGACAATCCAACAATGTTGCCTTATTTTTTTGCAGCATTTCCCAACATGAAAAAGTAGAATCTTGCTTTTGAAAATTAAATAGAAATATTAATTTCCATTAATAGTACTTAGATTATAGATTGAATTTATAGGTTGAAACCTTAAATCTAGACACAGATTTCAAAATTTTCCTTTCAGCCTTTTAAAGTGGAAGTAACATTAACATGTAAGTTATCTGTATGGCTCACCCCTCATGTTCAGAATTCCTAACTTCCAAGAGGTTAAAACCTAGCTCATGTCAATCACAAAGACCTCAATGGTACTACCAGTGTGAAATTTCCTTCCCCTACTCTACATTTACAAATCATTACTTTTGCATTCTTCCATGCATTCATTTGCACATTAATCTGACAAACATTTAAGTGCTAATAGTTGACACCACTGTTGAGTGTTAGTCATCAGTAAGTCTAATGGTAGTGGAAAAGATATGTGAATAAACAAATGCAATTAATTATGTGAACAAATTAGTAGAAGATGAGATCTTAGGATCTGGTGCCCAATTAAAAGGTCAGTGGTAAATGGAAGGAAGAACGATGGTACAAAGAGTATTAAAATGTTCCCAGGATCACCGATGTAGAAAACTTTTAGTGAAGGGGTCATGTATTATATATATCTTCATAACTCTGGATATTTGTTTCTAACACTCAGGAAGTACTTGGTAAACAGTTCAATAGATAAATTTCTACCTTTCTCTCAGTAGACTGTAAATATCTTGAAAAGAGCAAGTGTGAATATATTTGAAATCTTTCACTGGACTTTTTAATATATATTTGCTAAATATACGTAAAACATATTTAATACCTTAGTGCATTTTGGTGTCTTCTTTCTTTTGATATTATAGTTTACTACCTGGGCTTTCAAAATGACCCAAGTTGTATTACTGTTTTTGGTGTGTGTTAACTACCTCTTGATGTCCTTTCTCTAGAGCTTTCTATTTTTTAAGATTTATTTATTTATTTTAGAGAGGGGGCGTGAGGGACGGAGCATGAGCAGGGCTTGATCCCATGACCCTGAGATCATGACCTGAGCTGAAACCAAGAGTTCGATGCTTAACTGTTTGAGGTGCCACGATATAGCTTTATATTTTATAGTATGTATGCTTGTGGATTGGTTTTATAAGCAGTTTATGCAAAACAAGATATTAACCATTTGTAAAACAAGAGACCAATGCATCTCAATACACTGTAAATTTGGCTGGCAGTAGATGATGTTTTATCATTTTAATGACTTAGTTCCCCTTGGTTTGCAGCTACTCCTGGTCCAACCATTCTATTAACCGTCTCTGGTCATTGAAAATCTCTGACTATAAATTTAGAAAGAAAACAAAGAAATAAAAATTATTAAAGTAATAGTAAATCTAAATAATCTTATGATTCAGTAACATAAGGATGAAACAATCAATGAATTAGGGGAATTCATGAACAGCTGAAGTAAAGCATGCTCACTGAAGTCAGGAGCAGGTACCGGACTTCTTAGCAGGCAGATCCAACCCTAGGGTCATTTTTCTCACACACACATACACACACCTAAAATCCCTTCCTACTTCTAGCTAGAATAATTCTGTCATGTACTACCTGATATCTCAATGAGGTATTTACTTTGTTCTTTAAAACTATACCAATAACTTCAGGTGAGTTGAGGATTTCCAATGATTAAGTCAGTGGAATGACAGTTCTAATGAAAACCTTCCTCCCAGACTTAATTCATCAGCAAAATTGTGGACATAAACATTTTGATCAGAAAAATAGGAAGAGAGGGAGTTTCGTGCAAAGAGTACTTTGACAGGTAGAACTGGACTGGATCAGTCGAATTAGTTTACATAAGTGTGGGCTAATTATGGAAAGATCAGCCCTCAGTCAGAAAATGACTTGATTGTTATACTTACTAAAAATGAGTGTGTGTACTCCTATGTGAATATGCTTTATGAACTCAAAAAATTAGAGCTATAATAAAATGTGCAATGGTTCTGAACTACTCATATTACCAACTGCTTATTCATTTGCAACCTCCTATCAAGTCTTTAATTATATTACTTCATCTGCCTCCTCCTTCTTCCATTTAAACAACTAGATTTTAGTTTGAATGTGTAAATCTGTGTGGGAAGTTGAAGTATTCTAGTATTTTTGCCTTTGAGATAGAACAACATTATCAAGTAACATTTAGACCACTTCTAGATTTCCACAAACAAGGAAAGTTGCCACCAACAGAGCCATTTGAAACTCAAGGGTACAGCATACTGAAATCAGAAATCAACTAAACCCCTTTGTTACACCCCGTTAGTGTTTTTTGAAGACCATGGATGCTGTTGCTGATAATAAATGTTCATATAACCCTCCCAAATCCATAGGTAGGTACAGTGAGATTTCATTTAGACCCTTCACGGTATGATAACTATTGTCTTGATTTTGGTAGCTGTTCTAATTAAAGACATAAGCTCAAGGCTAAAAGTCTTACCGAATAACGTAAAGGCATCCCAACATCATCCTTTCAACAGGATAATCAAGTTTCTTTATGCTTGATCTTTCAGTTGAAATCCCAGAAGTTCAAGTTCAAAAGCTTTATTGTCTTTCCCCGAAAATGTCTGTTCAGCAAGCTTCAGGTAATACTCTACTATTTTCTCAAAGACTTTTTGCTTTGTTTATCTTTTTACATTAAGCTCTATGAAAACTCTGTATTTTTAGATATGAGTGAATCAGGTAACCATTTATAGAAATGATAGTTTCTTTTATTCTGAACCTGTTTGGCTTCCATTTTATATATTCCACATGTTTTCACGTAGTGAAGCTATTGCAGTTAACATTTTGAGTGATGAGAAGGTTGACAGAAAGTTCTAAAACACAGAAAATTCTGTTGGCTGGAGAGTTAATGTATAATAGTTATTCTGGCTTTCTGAAATAAAATACACACGTATATTAATCGGGGAAAAATAGGTTTTCCAAGGCAAAATCTGCATAAACCAACCATAGAGAAAAAGAAGAGTCAATATAATCTTCACTAACATAAAACAAAATGATGGTAGACTTTCATCACTGGGTTGCACAGTGAAAATTTACCTGGAGAAATTTTCTCATGAGCAAAGTTTCTACCCTTTCCCTGCTCTTCAAAACATTCCTTAGAATGATCATTGATGCAACTATTTCACTTCTAAGAATGCTCATGGACATAATTTCTCTTATTCTACAGTTCCCAGATACAGAACAGACCACAAATAATATTCCAAGCCCTAAGATAGGTGGGCCACTCAAAAATAAAGGAGTTTTCGACTGTCTTTTTGACAGGGACACTAACTATGAGTCAAAGAGAGTCGCATTCTGCCCAGAAAGTGGAACAGCTGTAGGAGACATATGGAGCTGCTGTGGAAGAGAAGCTGCCTGGTTTGTGGAATGAGACCCCAATCAAACTGATTGATGCTGGGTTAGATGCAGAAATTCAGCACATTCTCTTCTGAGGAGAGTCTCTCTGCAGCTAAGTAGAATGGGACAGACTGTATATACTATCTGAATGCCCCTAGGATAAATGTTAATTTTACCTGAATGTTGTATTAGCCACAAATCACTTTTTTCTAGTACTAAATTTAGAACACAAAGAAAAAAATGATTTAAGATTGCCATAATCAGAAACTGCAATTCATAATGCTGTCATCCAAATCGGCATTTCAGTTAGAGATAGGACATTTTACACATTTTACGTAGGGATGGTTTAAGTATACTTTTCTTTCATACTTTAACATCTTGGTCATTCTTCATAGACAGAGCATGCTTTATAGCTACATTGAAGAAGATAATAATAAACATAATTTGTAAGTCCTGGCCACACATATAACAAACTTAAATTTAACTACTATGTATCATATCAAAGCTAAATAGAGAATAGGGTTTTAAGAGTTATCAGGTAACACCAAATGTTGATTCACATTGTTTATTTTAATATCTGTTTGGCTTCTACTTCCCTAGAAGCTGGCTCTGGTGACCCCCTCCAACTCTCTACTCAAATCTAAGCCATGCTGAACTATCCATCCAGATGAAACTGCTTAATAAATGTGAATCAATAATAAAATTAGGCTAACAGGGGCGCCTGGGTGGCTCAGTTGGTTAAGCGACTGCCTTCGGCTCAGGTCATGATCCTGGAGTCCCGGGATCGAGTCCCGCATCGGGCTCCCTGCTCAGTGGGGAGTCTGCTTCTCCCTCTGACCCTCCCCCCTCTCATGTGCTCTCTCTCTCTCATTCTCTCTCTCAAATAAATAAATAAAATCTAAAAAAAAAGTATTAAAATTAGGCTAACAAAACACAATCTGCTTCAAACTATCACAACTCATTCCCAAGACTCTGGGTTAGCCACTTCATTAGATTATATTGCTACCCTTGCAGTCCATTAGTATAGATTATCAAAGACTAAAAAAATATATAAGCCCAGGAGACTTGACTAAACAGCATTAGGTAAAAAATAAGCTATAAATCAAAAGAGAAATGGATAAATGTGCTATGTGAATATCAAGATGAGATCATCGTTTTTGTTTTAATCATTGGGTCCTGAACAGATCTCAATAACGTGCCATCAGTTTACTTAGACATAATAACTAAGAAATAAAATGAGAATCCTTAGGCACTTTAATTGCCCTAATGTGCATACAGCTGCCAGGATAAGAATTACCCCCTGGAACTAATTTTTGGAACTTCAATTAACTTTTTCAGATCAGTAGGGTAACACTACTTATATTAACATGGTCATTTATGTAAGTGAATCCTACTGGCTTGAAAGAGTTAAAGTGATAATTTCATTTAATTTATTTTAAAAAATGGAAAAATAAAACTTTCTAACCATGTGTATGGGATTTTGAAATACTCTCACAGCTTAAAATGTAATAAATTATTTTTAAACTTGAGAATGATTAAACTTTCATAACTACTAAGTAATGTTTCCCTATGTATGATAATGAGTAATAGGTTCACAAATGAAGAAAAATTACTGAGTGGAAGTAATGTACATTCTATTATCAGGTGATATAAACAGTTACTCTTCTGTTAATAGCAGTGCCCAGTACTACTCAAAAAAATTTAGAATAAACACTTATATTAGAGATTTAAACTAAATTGACACTAGCGTTTTATTGACATGAAGTGTTGTGGTTAACTGCAAGTTGTAGAAGAATGTACATAAAAATGCACAAATCTCTACTGTTAATATCTTATATCTACGTGAATATATATATGTGTATATATACATATTAGTGATAGGAGGTCTCCCTTTTGATCACTCTGTGATTCAAGATCAATTGTAAATTGAATCAAATCTTCAATAACATTATCCTTAGCTATGAGCTTGAAAAATATATAAAAGCAGTGATTCTGATTAGAGACTGATCAAAATCCCGTTTCTAATGAGTTTATGCCCATATTGAAGCACCAGTTTCTACTGACTTTAAGACAGTATTCAATACACTAAAGACCTTGATTAACATAAAGTATGACAAACAGTGTATCAACAGATTGCCCTGTGGGTAAAAAAAATGTCTAGGCCAAATGGCAATACAGAGCATTGAATGATTCCTTGAGACAAAGTTCTTATTTATGTGAACTATAGTAACTCCTTAAAAAACCTAAATTAATTACCCAAGTGAGTTTATTCCAATTTGCCTAAGGTAAATCATTTTATGATTAAATCTATCTTAAAATAGACGTGGGGAGTCATATACATGCATCTAAATTAGAAGACCAATCTCCAGTAAGTTAAAAAGTCAATCTAACAGCACAATGATTTATAAGCCACATATTATGTGTACACAAAAGCATGAGTCTTTAAAGTATGTGCCACGTCACTCTTGTTCTTTTTATCATGTAGGCAACTTGAAAAAAAATCATCCCCTTACACATTTTACTTGCTTTGAGAAATGTTAAAAAAAATCCAAACAAACATGAAAACTCTATTTTGCCACTCAAAATAGACAAGGGCATATCTTTATTTTCTTACTCATCTAGACCATGTTTATTTCTCCTATTGAATCAAGTGACTATTTTTAGCTTAGCATACTCAATACTATATTGTAAAAGAATGTAAGTATCAATCTAATACCATTAAATGTTTTTGAAAGTTTTATTAATAGTGCATTTGACAATGATGATTGAAACAATAGGAACATAGCTATAATTTCAGTTCTAAGCTTGCATTACATCCATGATAATGTGAATCATAGCCTTTGTATATATTATAGAAGACACTTCAAATGGATATTTCTCTGCAGATTATCTTATTGTTATGTATAAAAATTTAATTAGGGAGAAAATTCATAACTACTTGAACTTTCTATAAAAACAAAGAGAAATAATACAGTTTAACTGGTGTTTGATTCCAAGCAAAAGCAAAAAAACACCATTAGGAATAATTTAATGTAAAGCTAAAATTGTCTCAAGATACACTTCGTACTTGGTAAAAGTAAGCAAATTGCTGATGGTTTGGATAAGGGAGTATGAGAGGAAGAGAGGACTCAAGAATAACCCAAGGTTTTTGCTCTGGGTAGCTGAGGGAATGGAATAGCCTTCACTGACTTGGAGCAGACTGTAGGAGAAGCAGAAAGATAAACATGCTTGATTTAATATAATCCATCAAAGACACACTAAATAAAAGCCTTGTGAAAGATTAATAAAGGGACTAGAATCACATTAAAAAGTGAACATACATTTCGTTCCCCCGACATAGAAGGAATACAGGGCAAAATCTACAGAGCCTCATTCATTTACAGACATGGAATCCCAAGATCATTTTATACATATATAATAAAAAATCCAAGGGCAGAAATAATGTTTCCCACTGCTTGGCACTACTGAGAGAAACTTAAAAATATGAACCGCTGGACAAGGTTGGTTATTCACAACTATATGCATTATAGACCACAGATGTATTACCACATGAATTGAAAAATCTGAATAAAGCCAACTTATTGATCATTCCAAAGCATTAAGCACCAGCAGAAGTCTGACTTCCAAATCTTTAAATGATGGCAGAGTTTGTAATTACAACCATGTAACTTAACATCAGAGAAACAGGATTTTAAAGTTGAAAAGCACCAAAAGCCAGCCAACATCAATATCTTACCCAATGAGGACATCTGCTATGTGATTCATGGTCAAACTGATCTCCAATCTGGGCATTTTCTTATGGTTTATAAAGCTTGCTTATCAATACTTTATCTCAAGAGTATCAATAGTCACATAAATGAAAATTTTTTTTGTTATATCTGAGAAACACTTTTTCAAGCATTATAGCCTTTTGGAATGAAATTTTATATTAACTGCTAAGTATTATCTAGAGCACAGCCCCAAGGAAAGCAGCCTGCCTACAGTAGGAAATAAGTGAGATTAGAAAAAAATGGATGGTCAATGTTGAGTTGATAACACCATTTAGGAATAATTTTTCATGTTTTTTTAATGAAATGAACGCATTTCACAGTTATTTTATTTTCCCTCAATTCTTACTTCAGGAAACGACATCCACACTCCCATGCACATGCTAACCTATGAAACATTTTCCAGTGTGTGAGAGAGAGGAATTACCACTTAACATTATTGGCACAGAAACCCTTGTATTGCTAAATGCCAGAGTGTGAGCTTCCAATGAACATGCATAAGCATATGTCCAGACAGAGTCTTGTAAGCTAACTCTGAAAGCTGTCTGTTTTCTAGAAATTCTAAAAGTTCACTTGGAAAATGGCCTTACTTTTTTAATCAATTCCCAAACTTGCAGGAACAATCAGGGTATCCATCTTTTCTTCTATACATGGATTGGTTTGCTGAATTCACAGAACACTTTCTTCCTACAAACAAGACACTTAAACAGAGCACTAGCACACCCCTTTTGAGAAGCAAAGTAAGGGCAAGAATCAACAAAATCTATGATTTCATGTCTCTTTCAGGTTTACAGAATTGTGATTGTGCAGCTAACAAAATAGACATAGCTGGCTTCCTGAAAAATAATGCCAATTCTAACAGCAAACATGTTCCAGAAACTTAGTATACCCAGGTAGTACAGTAAGCATCACCATATTTGGTAAGTCAAATTATTATTACTGTTTGATAGATGAGAAATCTGAAGCCAACAGATAGTACAGACATACTAAGAATTCAAATCTAGGAATTCTGAATCAACATAACATAGTGTTTATGAGCTCAGGGTTTATAACCAGACGTTCTGGGTTCAAACCCAAGCCCTCAAATAAATCAACTGTTCTCTGCCCCAGTTACCTCATCCGTAAAGGAGAATCATAATAGTATTATCCTAATAGGTTGAGAAAAGCGCATTAGTAAGTTACTCATAATCCCAGTCTAATCATGGAAAGAACAGCAGAAAAACCCAAATTGAGGAACATTCTACAAGATATCCAATGAGTACTCTTCCAAAGTGTTATAGTCATAGAAAACAAGGAAAGGCTAAGAAAGAGTCACCAATCAGAGGAGGTTAAGGAGACATGACAATGAAATACAACGTAGTATCCAGGATTGAATCCCGGAATGGAAAAAGGACATTAGTGAATAAACGGGTAAATCCAAATGAAGTCTGGAGCTTAGTTAACAGTAATGTACCAAGGTTAATTTCTTAGTTTCAACAAAATGTATGACAGTTATATAAGATGTCAACATTTGGGGAAACTGGATGAAAGATATATGAGAACTCTCTTGTACTGTATTTTCAACTTTGCTGTCAAGCTAAAATTAATTCAAAATAAAAGGTTATTTTCTAAAGTAAATCAGTTGAATTGATTAATATATATGACACAGAATAGTGCCATGCACATTTATAATAAATAAATATTAGCTCTTTGTAGTTAAAAGTAGTATATGCTAGACATTGCACCCATAGCAGAGATTAAGATAAATATGGGAGAGAAAGGAGACAAGAAAGTAATTACAAAGGATCACAGGGGTAAGCCTTGGCAGTTTGCTGTCCTGCAATTGAAGGACTTAAATGTCAAATATGTGTAGAACAGAAAATAGCAGGGCTTAAGCTCCCCATCTTCACTGTCCTATTGCATCAAACCCTTCCTACTACCCTAACTCTTAGTCCAATTATCTACAGAGACATATAGTTATGCTCCCTTTGACTGCCATTAAAATTTAGGGGGAATTGTAAAAATGTATTTTTTATTATTGAAGTATAGTTGATATACAATGATATCTTAGTTTCAGGTGTAGAACAATTTGCCTCAAGAATTCTATACATGACTCAGTGCTCACCACAGGAAGTGCAGTAACCCTCTGTCACCATACATTATTACAATATTATTGACTATATTCTCTAGGTTGTACTTTTCATCTCTGAAGAATTGTTTATTTCATAAGTGGAAGTTTGTATCTCTTAATCCCTTTTATCTGTTTTACCCATCCGCCCACACCCACCTCCCCTCTGGCAACCACCAGTGTGTTCTCTGTATTTAAGAGTCTGGGGGGGGGTTGTTTGTTCATTAGTTTTGTTTTCTAGATTCCACACATAAGTGAAATCATATGGTATTTGTCTTTCTCTGTCTCACATATTTCACTTAACATAACACCCTCCAGGTCTGTACATGTTAGCCAAGATATAAAAATATTTGTTTTGTTGCTAGCTAATTGAAAGTCAAATGCTTTAAAACTCTTGACAATGGAGAAGTTTAAAAGGCAAAATTGTGACTTGGTAGAAAGAACAGAAGAGAACATTATACAAATGTTGGTGAGTGCTTTTAATGTTTAAGAATATTTAACTTCCTGTGCAGAGCAAGCTGCTTTGAGTTAGCCTGCCACAGGACAGACCAAAGAATGCTATGAAAAGTGCGTGAAGACGACTTTGAAAGCTTTGTGGGATAGATGTTATCCTCTGGAAAGGTGTGGCAGCATATGCTTTATGTTTGTACGTAAGAATGGAGACAGTGAACAGATCACACATTCAGAAATTAGAAATGCAGTGACAGGTCTTGCAAAGCACATGAGGCTTTACACAGATTCCTAGAAGAGGATGTGTCATGAACACCCTGTATATCTCCACCCTTCAAAAAGGATATCAATGTTGAAAGTACAAAGCAGTGAATATGCACTACATAAGTACTTACTGAACAAATACTGCATTCCATTTACTCTAAGACTCAAACCCTTAATCCACTTTAGTATCTCTAAGATCAAGATACAGCTTACAATCAACAACATCACTGTTTATTATGGCAGCATTATTTTCTTCCTCCATGGTGTGCAAAATAGTGCACATTTTGAAATTGATGCATTTTTACATTTGAAACACTGGTGACCAATTCTTTATGCTTTTCATATGTAAGTTGGTCTTATTATACTTAGCACTAATACAGAAGCATTTAGGAGAAAATGATTGATGCCAATTATACCTGTGAACGACTCCCACTTTTATCTTACACACAGGATTGGCTTCCTTCCCTACTTTTCCTCTCTACTTGAACATTAATAGATCAGTAAAGTTGGAATTGGTATTATATAGAATATTCAAGAGATACAAAGAATATTTTCTTAACAAATAGGCTAAGTGGGTTGATAGTAAATAAAAGATTTGTATGATAAAATTGGAATCACACTGAGAAGCATATGTAAAAGCCTGGGAAAAGCTCCCTGAGCACCAGGACACTAATATTCAACATCTGATACCAACACTCAGAGATTTGCAGTAATTATCACTGAAATAAATCATCAATGAGTGGAATTTTTGGCATGGGACGCTAACAAAACATTTGGCTAGGAATTCCAGCACCTTTATACAAAAAAAAAAAAAAAATCCGTATTTATTAGTAGGATGGTAGTTTTGATTCAAACTATAAAACTTAGGTTGCATGGCCTAATTTACTTGGCGCCATGTAGTAAGTTAAACTACACTGCCCATTTAATTCATTCCTAATTCATTTCTTCATTCATATAAAGAGATACTAATATAAGAGAGGCTCATTAACATGTGACAATAATATGCACTAGAGGTTGATCACACACACACACAAAATTAGATGAGTCCCTCCCTAATAGAAAATAGAGTTTTCTTAAGGAATTGGGTAAGGGGGCGACAGAGAAGTGAATGGGGAAGTTTGATACACAAATAGCTCCAGTAGAAGGGTAGGATAGGATAAATATGTAAAAAGATGCAGGACATGTGAGAGACTAGAGGAGGAAGAAGAAAAGAGGCTATCCAGCTCAGTAAGTGGAGGAAGCTTTAAGAGAAGGTTGAATTTACACTGAGCAGGCTGAAAGATGATGTGATCACTAAACGTTATTCAGGCTTGAAGGTCACAGGTAGCATAAGGTGTTCTGTTCACTGTACATGCCCTGTTTCTAGTTCAAGAAGTATTAGCTAACTTTAGCCTTATTCCCAAATTCCTCCTTCCTATCAGGGACTGTTAGCAACAAATGTCCTTGCCATTTGGAAAATGCCGGTAATAAATTCATCTGTAACTCTCAAGTAGTTCATCTTAACAGATCAAGAGCAAATGAGAAGTTTTTGATCCATGGCAGCATCTGACAGTGTGCTATCTGTGTGGTAACACTGCTATAGATTGTTAGTGTGCATTTTTAGTCATAAGTATAAGACATGCCAGTGAATATCTCAAAACCTGTGAAGTCGATTAATTAGGAGTAGCAGTTCTGTGATATCATATTGTCATTTTTCAAATAGCTGTGGTATGGCTTGAAAAACTTCATTACAAGGCTTTTTTGATTTCTGGTTTGTTTTCTCTTGTCATTCTTCATTAACACATCATGTAGATGCAATCCTTTATATAGAATGACCCTTTTGATGGATTAAGAATATATCTGAAGTGAAAGACATTCTGGAAAACATACAGGCAGTTTTTATCTTCTATTCAAAATTATCAGCAGCTAAGCAACAACTACCAGAGGTCAGGGCATGTGGCTAGGTAGAGATTACACTGCAGTTACCACCATGGCAGGTGGATTTGATTCCAGACTCTGCCACGCCAAAGATGTATGTGCTTGGACACACTCTTTGTTATCTCTTAACTTCAGTGGGTTTTGTAAACTGTAAAGTGACAGGTACTTTTCCCCCCTTATCTCTAAATGGCAGCAATTAGTAAGACAGGATGATGGCTGTGACCACTTCACCCATTCAATCCTGGTAAGTCTGTGAATGCAAGTGGGCCTTCCCCCTCCCACCAGCTCTTCCATTCCCTCTCCTCTATTTTAGGACAATCAAAATCACCAATGCTGTAATTTCCTTGCTCTGAAGTTGATGGTGAGATGGAAAATCTGATGACCCCAAATTCCATATCGGAGCTGAGCGATGCTGAGCTCAGTCATTAGTCCTGGAACAGGAATGGGGAACAGGGTTGCTAACTAATCCGATGCTCTTTCATCATAGTGCACAAATTCATATCTCAGTTCTGTGGTTATGGGATCCAGAGTAAGTTACTTGGCTTTTCAAAGGCTTGCTTTCATCATACAGAAAATGCGGCAAAAGGAATGAAATCTTGCCATTTGCAATGACGTGGATGGAACTAGAGGGTATTATGCTGAGCGAAATAAGTCAATCAGAGAAAGACATGTATCATATGATCTCACGGATATGAGAAATTCTTAATCTCAGGAAACAAACTGAGGGTTGCCGGAATGGTGGGGGATGGGAGGGATGGGGTGGCTGGGTGACAGATATTGGGGAGGGTATGTGCTATGGACAGCGCTGTGAATTGTGTAAGACTGTTGAATCACAAATAATACATTATATGTTAAACATATACCTCTGAAACAAATAATACATTATATGTTTAAAAAAAGAAGAATATAGCAGGAAGGGAAAAATGAAGGGGAGGAAATCGGAGGGGGAGACGAACCATGAGAGACTATGGACTCTGAGAAACAAACTGAGAGTTCTAGAGGGGAGGGGGGTGGGGGGATGGGTTAGCCTGGTGATGGGTATTAAAGGGGGCACGTTCTGCATGGAGCACTGGGTGTTATATGCAAACAATGAATCGTGGAACACTACATCAAAAACTAATGATGTAATGTATGGTGATTAACATAACATAATAAAATTAAAAAAAAGAAAATGCGGGGGGGTGTCTCATTGGACTCTTGTGAGAATTAAGTGACAAAGTGCTTTTTCTGGCATCTAATAAGCTTCTACCCTTGCTCACACCTCATTCCAAAAATACATTACACTTCAAAGATAAAACAACAAAGCTAATGACATACCACTTGGGAACAAATTTAAAAAAAAAATGACCATAGGAGTAATTGTATTTTAGGAACATGCTAGACTAATAGTATGTAATAAGTATTGGGCTGAAAGCCAGCTTTAAAAAAAAAAAGGAAAAATTCAGCTGGCCTATGGTTTTAAAATATGTTTATATATGAATATGTGCATGTAAAACAAAAAGGAATTTAATAAAGAATAAAATTTTTACTTGGCAATCACATACTCTGCTAACAAAAGAACTTGTATTATAGTTTGTATTACTATGTTTTTATTTACCCATTCAGTTATCATATTTTGAGAGTCTACAGTGAGCTAAAAAGTATAGTGAATTCTGTACTGCGTGGAAGGCCCATAGACCCAAGTAGTTGAAGTGTCCAAATTAAAACAAAGCTTTAGCTTCTGTTTTTTACTGATGTCCACTGAAAGTGGATATGGCAAAGGCTTTGAGCCCTGTCTGTCCCAGCACAATCTGGTCCACTGTGAAACTAAGCCAAATGAGGTACCTTGAACTATTCAAATTTGAGGGCCCGGTTTATCTACCATCTTTCAATCCTTAACAGTGAATGATAGTTTCTGCCTCTTCTATCAAACTGCCTCTAGAGGGCAAGATAGTCCCAATCTATCAGGTATCCAAGTAAACACATGGACCCACACAGCCTGTGGCAAAGTGGAAAACCACCACATGTCAAATACAGTATAGGCAATTTTGTCATTCATGAGAAAAAATAAATGTTCTAGCTAATCATTATAAAAGCAATACAGAGTAAGAGGTTTGCTGGTAACATTAGTTCACTTCCACTGCTCAACTTCCACTGTGAGTGCTAAGAAGTTGCTAGGTTTATTTTGCTTTCATTGTCCCATTTTAAAAAGATCTATTATGAGTGGATAATGCCAAATACTGCCTATGTGCCCCCCTCACATTCGTTATGAAGACCAATTAGACAACACTGGACAGCACTGTGCATTACTTTGAAGAAATAAGACCTGCAAATACAAAAGGACATTATTGATCTGCACATACCATGGTATGGCTTAAAGATTCTCTATTATTGGCCACATATTAATCTTGAAGTTTCAAAAAGAGCAATGAGATCTTTCTGGTTTTTTAACTTGAAATAAGAAAAACTCATCCTTAGTATCTTTTAAATGGTTTCTGTAACAAAGCTTAACTTCAAAGTCCTTAAAAAAAAAAAAAAAAACAAGAAAATTCTTTCAAAGTTCCATCTAGTTTTTAATGAAAATACTTCATCTAATCCAGCTTATACAATTGTCTTAACAACGTTGCACTGCTATAACCCAGGGGAGCTGTCTGTCAGCAGATACACTCCAAGCTCCAGAAAGATAACACTTAAAACATGATACCCTCTGAGCTCCCCTGAGATGAGCATCCAGCTTGACAGTTTACAAGACTTTGGGTTTGTTTCCTCCACTAACCCTGTCACAAAAACCAAGGGAAGTCTGAAATTAAATAAATAAAAGCCCTATTAAAGCCAAAGCACATCACGTTCAAAGACTAGGTTTTAAGATCCCATTGGGTATTTTTAGATGCATTTTCAATTAGCTATTTTTCCTTTAATGAATTTCAGAAGGGTTGATATTCATAGATTAGGCAGGCTAATGAAGGCCACGGGTTTTCTGGCAGACCCATGTTTTCATGAGGTAAAGGAGAACACTTGGGGTGAATTAGTGTCTCATGCCCAAAAGAAGACACGCCATAAACAGAAAAAGATTTTTAAAATATTGGCGAACCTCAGCACCTCCAGGTATAGATTCTGGTCAGAGCTTTAGAGCTTTTATTATACAGGTGAAAACTTTCAAAACAGGTGGACCAAGAAAAAAAATAAGTATCAACATATGTTGACCTTTCAAGACATAATTTAGGCTGGATTTAAGGACTTGAAAGAAGAGCATATCTGGCCACACCATTGGTAAGAAAGATAACTCTGGAAAGGAAAAAGAATGGATGAAGTCTGAAAATGAAAATGAAAATGATTTTCGGAAGAGGGCAAAGGAAATTGATTTTATAGAGAAAGAGATCAAAGTGGTAAAGCGATCCAAAGTCAATATAAGGCACCATGGCAGCCACAGAGAAGCTTAAGTAGTTTTACACATTGTTACCAACAGTACTAATTTCCTAGAACAAAGATTTTAATAGTACTTGGTGACCACCTCTGCTTCCTTTTAATGGCATGCCCCCTACCAAACTGCTTTAGGGAGAACAGGTGTGTGACACCCATAATTCTACCAGGTAGGAAATATATCCTAAGGCAACTTTTACATTCAATTATTTCTAAGAGGTTTTTTTTTCTTTTTTGCTTTTGCTTGGAAACAAAACACCAATTAAAATATATTATTTCACTACATTTTCACAGAAAGTTCAAGTGGTTATGAAATTTCTCTCTAATTATTTTTTATACATAACAGTAAGATAATCTGCAGAGAAATTATCTATTTTAAATATCTTCTTTAATATATACAAATCTAGAAAGGGAAAAGAGAAAAATCCTATGTCTCTTTTGTTATTCCCCTGTTCAGTAAATTTTTTTAACAATAAAACCTAATAATATAATTACAACACATATAATGAGGGCTGAAAATGTACTGGTCACTTTCCTAGGCACTTAATATACATGAGCTCATTAAATCCCCAAATTGGTCTATTCCCATGTTATAAATGAAAATCTGTGAAAAGACAGTTTAGGAATCTTGCCCAAAGGCATTGAACACATTTACATTTAACTTCAGACTCAATGGGAAAATGTCTTCAGTGCTCTTTAGAGTTATTCTTACAATGGAAATTCCAGTGGGAATTAGAGAACAGTCTAGTCACAGTTAAAACATTTGTGTGCATAAACTACTAGTTGTCTTCCTACAGGAACCAATGGAAGGACTTTTTGAGAGGCATAGGAGACACCAAGTTCCATACAGCCGTAGTCTGCAAACCTATTGGGTTTTTATGGAGTAAGAACAACCTAGAAACGTTTATATATAGTTTTTCTGCCCATGGAGGAAATGGGTGTCTGTGTTCCAAGCCCCAGCTATTACTGCTTAACTGGTAAAAGGAAAATTGGTATCTTTGGGGAGGAGGAGAAGATGAACCTCACATTCAATAAGAGAAACTCCAAGTTGGTTTTCACTTCTAATACTGTCCCAGAAAATCATTTTAGGCACAGCTAATAGTATTCTCTATCTACCTTGTCTCTCTTTCTTAGATATTATTGAAGAGAATGAAAACCAGAAATCACTTGTTTCAGCTCATTACCTCTATTTTTTTTTAATTTTCAAGTTTTTATTTAAATTCTAGTTAGTTAACACATAGTGTAACATTAGTTTCGGGAGTAGAATTTAGTGATTCATCACTTACATATAACACCCAGTGCACATCACAGGTGCCCTCCTTAATACTCATCACCCATTTAACCCATCCTCCTGCCCACCTCACCTCCAGCAACCCTCAGTTTGTTCTCTATAATTATGTCTCTTTTATGGTTTTCCTCCTTCTCTTTTTTCTTTCCCCTAAGTTCATCTGTTTTGTTTCTTAAATTGCACATATGAGTGAAATCGTATGGAGTTTGTGTTTCTCTGACTTATTTCACTTAGCATAATGCCCTCTAGCTCCATCCACAAGATTTCATTCTTTTTGATGGCTGAGTAATATTTCATTGTGTATACACACACACACACACACACACACCACCTCTTCTTTATCCATTCATCAGGTGATGGATATTTGGGCTCTTTCCATAATTTGGCTATTGTTGACAATGCTGCTAATCAGGGTCAGTTCACTGCCTTTAAACAAGTAGGATATGTATTATCTGATTTACAGATGAGGCAAGAGAATCTGTGTGTCTGGGTGAGTACTTATTGAGACAATATTCTTATACTCTATCCAAAATATACTGTTATCAGAAAACTATGATATTTTTGGTTGCAGCTAGTAGGTGCTCAATGAATGTGTGTTGAAGGAAGAAATGATACACAGTGTATAGGTTATTAGAATTCCCATCACTTCTATCCCAAGGTATTCCACATCTTTCAGCACATCCTCTCTTCTTTAGTGCCTAAGCTATACTGTTGCTTTTCTCTCCCCAGAAATGTTAATGAAGATAGAAGTGACAATGAATCTTGAAAGCACTTTAACACTACACATATTATACTTCAACTGGATAATTTTCTGCTCAGTTGCTTGTGTAAACTGAGACAAACTGGACTGTAAGCAAGCTCCTTAGGGGCAGGGTGTCTTTCTTGGGTCTTTAACCCTGTATTTGTGGGCACAGCACATCACCTAGCATGAGTAAAGCTGAGCAAATATTGATTAAGGAAGGTTGGTATCTACATGCATACAAAAAAAGAGCAGAAAGTAGCAATGAAGATGAGAGTAAATTCTCCCCAGGGGATATTTCCCACAGAATCTCAGGGAAAGCAGATTAGGATCTGGGAAAGGTTTACAACCTTCACTGAATTATATGCCTTTTTACAAGTGAAGCGGTATTCAAGGGTGCAGACATTCACTGGGCTGTATGAAGACAAAGTGACAACACTCACTAAAATGTTTACACTCTTTGAGGAAATATGGGAATACAGTTACCTCTAAGAAGGATTCATACACTCTGTGTTAGAATTCAGTCCAAAACTAACACTTCACTATAAAAAGGAAAACTGGGTGTTATACGAAAACAATGGATCGTGGATCACCACATCAAAAACTAATGATGTATTGTATGGTGACTAACATAATAAAATTTAAAAAAAATAAAAATAAAGTTAATTAAAAAAAAAAGAAACAGAGGAAAGGAGGAGAAAATGGCAGCAGTACTGGTCCAGAACAATCACTGGGCACGATGTTAAGGGCTTTATATATACTGTTAGTTTAGTCCTTATAACAATAGCATGAAGGCGGTATCATTATTTTTAGAGATGGGGGAACTGAAGCACAGAGACATCAAATAACTTCCTCAAACTTAAACAATAAACAAAAGCCTGAGTGTGAAACCTTAAAAAAAAAAAAAAAAAAAAAGGAAAATTGCTATTACACTAGAAATGCTACACCAATGATAATATATTGAAAGAAGGGCAAAATGCCCCCATTATGTCCACCATGTTTGTGCACTCATACTGTCCAATCGTCTACAACATTTACAATTAACAACCCTGAAACAAGTAAGTCATTGACATTTAGTGATGTGAGCCTGAGGGGAGACTCAGGTGGTTAGCTCCATTAGGAGATTAGTTGATCTGATCTCCTCAATTACAGTGAGCTGACCCCAGTTCCTGGTATCCACAGGCAAGAGCTGATACCACTAACGGACCAGCATGAATACATCCTCCACTTCAGCTCTCCATTTAAACTGATAAAAGAGGTATGTTTTCTTTTCTTCTCTTTATTTTTTCTTTTCTTTTCCAGGGATTTAATTATTGAATGGGAGCAAATAAATTTGAGCAGTTTTAAATGTAAAGGAAGTATCAGAGAATGTAGACTTAAATTTTGAATGCCAAGAAGATGCAGCTGGTGAAAACTCATGGATTCATGTTGCTTAAACTCTGACTACACAGTGTGATCCATGGGCCAGCACCAGTAGCAGCAGCAGCCTCAGGAAGCTCGTTGGAAATACACAACCTCAGGCCCTACCTCAACCCAGCCTGGTTCTCCCCACCCCTGCCTGCCCCCAGTTAATCCTTATGCAGATAAATATTTTGAGAAAAAGCTGAATTAAGGAAGAGCACTCCTTTGGGTTCAGAGGGAACAGAAAAGAACCTTGGTGGACAAGCTGCCTACTTGGCCCCCATTCATTAAGCCAATGCCTTTTCCCACCATATTTACACCACAAGGTGTGTTTTACAATTTCTGCAATTACTTTATTTGCCAAGGTGGAAGCTATCCTAAACTAAAAGACACATCCATATGTAAGAAGCAAAACATTTATCATTTAGAAACTCGCTTTTCCAAACATACAACTATGTTTCATATAATTATTCCAGTGACTTTTCAAAAACTTGGGTGAAGACTGTAATCACCTACAATGTAATCTGGCCCCTGCTCTGCAATATTCTAATTTGGTAACTGAGAGGATTCAAGTTTCTGTATTTTCAAAACTCCACAAATGATTTCGATGTACAAATAGGATGATGATTTATGGCTTTATTCTTTGGCTGTTAATATGAATACAGGGTATGGTGGAAGGGTGCCTCCTGAGGGATGCTAATCTGGAAACTTCAATCTCCTGATCTGGTCCTTGGGCGGTGTCCATTAGAATGCCCAAGGATTTTTTTTCTATAAGGATTATGACTTCTGGGGCCTTGTCTAAGTTCAAGATGCTCACAGCTAATCCTGCTTAAGTTGACTTGCAGCCTATGAAAACATTCTGTGACAGAGTAGGCTATTTACACCACTGAAAAACCACAGCAGGAAAGAGGGGTAAAGAAGGGGAGATACTGAAGTGAGTTTCTTCTTCAGCCTTGCCTGGGTAATGCCCATCTCATAAATTCCTGGGCAAGTGAGAAGTGATCCTGCTCCCTAATAAATAGGGCACATCACAAGACTAAAAAATGTCCATGACTTCCATTTTTATAGGAAGAAGAAAAACAATTCATTCAAGAAGATGGCGGTATTCAACAGATGGTATCGACCAATTTAACGTGCTTGTTCTCAAGGAAGGAGGTGAGTAGAAAAAAAAGAGCAGAGGTTATTTCTATAAAAACAAAGTTTAAAGTTTTGAAAAGACTGAATTAAAGTGAGTCACTACATATAAGGGAGGCAATACAGTATTTGACTTTCTGTGTTTGGCTTATTTCACTTAGCATAATGTCTTCATGTTGTCACAAATGGCAAGACTTCCTTATTTTTCTTAAAGATTTTATTTATTTATTTGACAGAGAGAGAGAGAGTGAGAGCAGGAACACAAGCATGGGGAGTGGGAGAGGGAGATGCAGGCTTCCCACTGAGCAGGGAACCCGACGTGGGGCTCAATCCCAGGACCCTGGGATCATGACCTGAGCCGAAGGCAGACGCTTAACGACTGAGCCACCCAGGCACCCAAGACTTCCTTTTTAAGGATGAACAATATTCCATGGCGTGTATATATGACAATTTCATTATCCATTCATCTGGTGATGGACATTTAGGTTTTTTCCAAGTATGGTGACTGGGATTAATGCTGCAATTAACATGAGAGTACAAGTATCTCTGCAAGACTCCAATTTAAATTCCTTAAAATCCCAGAAGTGGGATTGCTGGATCATACGGCTAAAAGAGTAACACATTTATGTTTTATTCCATTGTAATGAAAGTGAAACCAGAAACTGTAAATGATGCATTAAGAATAGAGTTTTGGGGTGCCTGAGTGGCTCAGTCAGTTAAACATCCGACTCTTGGTTTTGGCTCAGGTCGTGATCTTGAGGTCATGGGATCTGGCCCCATGTCTGTCTCCGCGCTTAGCTCAGAGTTGGCTTGAGACTCTCTCTCCCTCTCTCTCTGCTCCTCCTGCTCATGCTTGCTCGCTCTCTCATTTTCTCTCTCAAATAATCTATAAAAAAAACAAAAAATGAAGTTTTTGCAAAAATGACTTAAAGCCTCAATACAGAAACCAATATTTAAGGCAAAAGGTCTTGGGCCTACATAAAAAGATTAATAAATCAATGTACTTGTATGTTTTATTAAGTAAAATGTTTATTTCAAGCATATCATCTATTTTTATGATTCCTAGCTTTAGCCTAACAGCCATTGGTCTTGACTATGTCAGATATGTCAACTCCATCCTAAAAAAGGTTCAACAATAGGGCGCCTGGGTGGCTCAGTTGGTTAAGCGACTGCCTTCAGCTCAGGTCATGATCCCAGGGTCCTGGGATCGAGTCCCACATTGGGCTCCCGGCTCAGCGGGGAGCCTGCTTCTCCCTCTGACCCTCTCCTCTCTCATGCTGTTTCTCTCTCACTCGCTCTCCAATAAATAAATAAAATCTTTAAAAAAAAAAAAAGGTTCAACAATAGATTTTCAAACTTTGTCCACTGTCACCCATGAAGACTGATGTCAATGACCCTCACTCCGGAAGCACAGTGTGTTGAGATGAGAATGTGGTGGGTCATGGTATGGTAATGAGGAATAAAACAATGTTAAGAACCACTAATTTCAAGACAAATACATGCTTATTTCATTCATTTATTTTTAAATATTCCATTACTAGTTATAGCAAATTTAAATGGCCATATATGTAATTTGCCATTTAGTTAAGATACATATCCAAGATATATGTTTTCTAGATGCAGGTACTAATTTATGAGGACGTATTTATGAGGGCACACTCAGCAAATTACAAAAACCAGCAAAAGTAAACATACAAACTAAAAGGTTTTAATCTAGACTTGTCAATCATGCTTCCCACAAACGCAGAGCTTTAGATTAAAACATTACTTTCCATAAGTTGTCAGAAGAATCTCTCACCTACATTACTTTGACATGAGTGTACTTGACAGTCCATGAAATCTCCAAGTATCTAGAACATTGCCACTCTGAGAAAAAAGTTACCATGTAAAAAGTTTTTGCAGAGCAGCTCTGCCTGGATCCTGCTGAATGTGAGCAGACAAACTATCCTAGGGGCTCTCCCCTGCTGACTGGTCATGGGCTGAATTTGTGCACAAGCCAAAGGGAAGTTAGGGCACTAGGGGGCCAATTGCCTTTCTGAGATATCTTGATTTGAAATCTTGTTTATCAGAGGTGTTCCATACTGGATCACAGAAAACTGACCCAATCATGTCTTCTTAATGGAAAGTGTCAGAGATAGATGAACAATGAGGACAGGGGTCACCTGAGCTCATGTTATATCCCAATAAGGCAAACCTGTAATTTCTAGTTCACTCTGACAGGTGATGTACATTCCTGTCTTAGAAAGATTATGCCTTTGTATCACAATCCTCAAAGTAAACTGTCTTAAAATCAAGTTGTACACTCCTCTTCCTTGCAGCCTTTGTGTCATACTATTATAACATCAACAGTATCCTTCATTTGGAACACATAAAAAAATGTAATTCAAAAAACATAGTAACTGCTTTGCAGATCACAGAAATCACTATGTGATTCAGAGGTGAACTGATTCCCAAAATAGAGATCATGTAATTTTTTTTTACATGACTGCATTTCTAGTAAAATGACACTCACATAAAAGAAACATGGAAGAAATGAGAAACAAGTTAAGCAACAGAAAACTCCTGTGTTAAACCTTGTCTAGAGACTAAACTTTTCTGTATCAAGTTTTAAAAGTCACAATAATCAAAATGTATTAATATGAAAGGAAGGAACTCACATTTTAATTATTAGCCACAAGTACAATGGTAAATAAGGAGTTAAGACCAGTGAACTGTCTTTTTAATTAAACAATCAAACATAAAATACCCCTTTCATATGGCATGAGATTGCTTTACGTGGTCATATTTATTTGCGTTCGTACATGAAGCACTGGATCTAAGCCATACTGTAAAGATGAACTAGAAAAGAATTCTAGGGTGCCTGAGTGGCTCAGTTGGTTAAGTGACTGCCTTCAGCTCAGGTCATGATCCTGGAGTCCCAGGATCGAGTCCTGCATCGGGCTCCCTGCTCAGCAGGGAGTCTGCTTCTCCCTCTGACCCTCCCCCTTCTCATGCTCTCTCTGTCTCTATCTCATTCTCTCTCTCAAATAAATAAAATCTTTAAAAAAAAAAAGAAAAGAAAAGAATTCTACTTACAGAGCCATTCAGCATGGTGCCTAAAAGGGAACATCCTCAATAAATATTTAGAGCAATTAATAGCAACAGCTATTATGATATACTGATTTTTATACTATATATTCTATAGAACCTCGCAGTAGCAATTTCCAAATTATATTGCATGTAACACAAGTTTCTCAACAGATATCACTAGATATTGCTTACAGAAAGGTTTCTGTGTTCAAACACATATAGGACATGCTGGATGCTATGAACATCCCTTGGAGTATCAGAATTCAAATCAGCAAATATACAGTGCTGAGAAGTCCTGCAGGCATTCATTAACCTTGATTCTGATTTTTCCTCAAATTGTATGACCACAGAACTATTTTCCAAGAAATACTTATTAATATCTAATAGAAAATTGATCTACTATATAGTTTGGTCCACTGCCATAAAGACATTTGTCTTTAATCAAATGTTTGTGAATTAGATAAGAGCATTCACAGTTCCGTAGGTAAGAAAATTAAGGGATTCATTAATTCCCAATGCCTTATTCAAAACTTAAAAATAGATGATTGCTATATTTCTAGATGCCAAAATTTAATATGCTAAAATTTGATTAAAAGGACTTTCCAACCTTGACAATATTTTCTAGCAGTAATTAAAAGATTCAAGAAAAACTACAAGTAAAAACAGTTTTAAATAACTGTCTTTTTTGTTTGTTTTTGTTCATTTCCTTAAACTTTATTTTATTTATTTAAATTCAGTTGTCTTTAAACAAAAGAATTACAAGATTTTGCTTTCTGTTTGTGTTGGTGGCTGGAAATGGCTTCAATTGCTCTGCTTTTGTGAACTAAATTATTATTGGCTGCAGATTCCTAAATATTTTAAATTCTCTGAGAAAATTACTGTTTTGCCCTCTTAATTTTTGCAGAATTACTTCTTTAAATTATAGGCATAAAGGTTAGTAAAAAGTTATTCATCATTCTCATGATGTTTTTGAACACTGTTTAAACAGGAGAGGAAAACAGTATGTGTTCTTTAGTTAAACATGATCTTCTTCAAGTGTAACCAGACAAGATTATGTCTTTTGACTAAATTATGATCATTTTTCAAGCCACTTAGATGCCAAAGATGAAGTGTTGACAACTTCTGTCTCAAGTCTTCTCGAAGCTTCTTGAAGCTAATCAGAGAGTTGATGCCAACCAGAGACTATAAAAAGAGATGAGGAAGGACACTTAAAGGATCTATCCAACCAGAAGATCTGACAATTGTAAATATCTATGCCCCTAACATGGGAGCAGCCACTTATATAAGTCAATTAATAACAAAAGTAAAGAAACACATTGACAACAATACAGTAATAGTGGGGGACTTTAACACCCCCCTCACTGAAATGGACAGATCATCGAAGCAAAAGATCAACAGGGAAATAAAGACTTTAAATGACACACTGGACCAAATGGACTTCACAGATATATTCAGAACATTCCATCCCAAAGCAACAGAATACACATTCTTCTCTAGTGCCCATGGAACATTCTCCAGAATAGATCACATCCTAGGTCACAAATCAGGTCTGTAGGAGCTGGTTCTTTGAAAGAATTAATAAGATTGATAAATCCCTGGCCAGACTTACCAAAAAGAAAAGAGAAACAACCCAAATAAATAAAATCATGAATGAAAGAGGAGAGATCACAACCAACACCAAAGAAATACAATTATAAGAACATATTATGAGCAAGTATATGCCAGCAAATTAGATAATCTGCAAGATATGGATGCATTCCTAGAGAAGTATCAACTACCAAAACTGAACCAGGAAGAAATAGAAAACCTGAACAGACCTAGAACCACTAAGGAAATTGAAGCAGTCATCAAAAATCTCCCAACAAACAAGAGCCCAGGGCCAGATGGCTTCCCAGGGGAATTCTACCAAACATTTAAAGAAGAGTTAATACCTATTCTTCTGAAATTGTTCCAAAAAATAGAAATGGAAGGAAAACTTCCAAACTCGTTTTATGAGGCCACCATTACCTTGATCCCCAAACCAGACAAAGACCCCATCAAAAAGGAGAGCTACAGACCAATACCCTTGATGAACATGGATGCAAAAATTCTCACCAAAATACTAGCCAATAGGATCCAACAGTACATTAAAAGGATTATTCACCACGACCAAGCGGGATTTATCCCTGGGCTGCAAGGTTGGTTCAACATCCGCAAATCAATCAATGTGATACAATACTTAATAAAAGAAAGAACAGTATGGCTTTCTTCTATTATGCTTGTTTTTTTAAAAGCACTTATCCACCTCAATATTATTAAGAATATTCATCTAAAGTTTTCACCAGTACTTTTGAAGCTTCTATTTTATATTTACATCTTCAGTCCACCTAATGTTAATTCTGGTGTCTAATACATACAGTAGGGACCCAAATTTTTTTTCATCCAAATGCTAATATTTATCTAAATGTCATTTGAAAAATAAAACTTTTTTGCCATTATTTGAAATAAATCTAATAAAGCCTATATCTATATTTAAACTTGTTTTAGTTTCTATACTCATTATTCTCCTTCACAGTTGTATTTGATGTTTCTATCCCTACAACAGTAACATTTTAAAAATGTACTGGAGCTTTAATATATATTTTAATATTGGAATATAAAATTGATCACTTTATTCTTCAAAAATTGAACACTTTGCATATATTTTTTCTAGGCTATTTTTTTAACCACATCTTGGGGATTTGAATCACTGATGAAGAAGTTCCTCAAATAAAAGCCTGGGCTTCAATAATTTTACCAGCAAGCACTTCAAAAGTTTCCAGAAACAAAAGATTCCAAGGACAAGGAAATTATTGCAAAGCACTAAAAAGATGAACTCCCAACTTACTTTGAAAAACTAGTAATTTTATATTTATAGTTTGGAAAAACTATAAATTTTATATTGAAAAGTAAAATGAAAAACAGATGAGTCTTATGTCAAAAATATTAAATAGAAATCTATTTAAAGCATTTGACAAAATTCAGTGTCTCTTCTGAGGAATCAAAGCAAACTAAGGGTACAGGTATCCATTTCTTATCAAATATAGAGAAAGACAAATACTGTATGATCTCACTTACATGTGGAATCTAAAAAAGTCAAACTCCACAGAAACAGAGAGTAGAATGGTAATTACCAGGGGCTGGGTGGAAACTAGGGAGAGGTTTGTCAAAGGGTACAAATTTCCACTTATAAGATATATACGTTCTGGTTATCTAATGTACAATATGGAGACTATAGTGAATAATAATGTACTGTATTATTGAAAAATGCTAATAGAGTAGATCTTAAATGTTCTCACCCCAAAAAAATAAATGGTAATTATATGATATGAGGGAGATATTAGCTAACACTATGGTGGTAATCAGTTTGCAATATAAAGTGTATCCAATCAACACACCGTACACCTTAAACTTATACTATGCTATATGTCAATTATGTTTTTAAAAATAAATATCCTCCTTATGGTAAAAGATTAAGTTAAAAACAAGTAGCCACATATTATGGCTCTTTTTAAATATTGCTTTGGAAGTCCCAGCTCATGACATGAGACAAGAAAAATAAGAGATATATAAACCCTGGAAAGATGACTTTCTGAAAAAATATGAAATACAGACTTAAAAGCAATTGTAACTAAGTAGAGAACTCAGTTACAAAATAAAAATATTAAATCCAATTTCATTTTTATTAGCTTAGTAAACAAAAAAAGAAAAATCCATAAATAACTAAAAATCTATGAGAAACAAAAGATGACAAGAATAGAAAAACAGGCTAAATTTTCAAGTGAGAGGAGCCAATATTTTGACATGTGTGTTCATTTTTGTCAAAAAGTGTTTTAGAGAATAATACAAAAATTTGCTACAGTTTCCAAAATAGCCATGCTTGATTTATTCTGAATAAATTTACATTATTTTTGCAGGTGCTTTCATTTCTTTTTACGTTATATAGCCATTAGTTAATCCAATGATCTCTAGTGTGTGTGTATCCCACCCTCCAGCCTTTCATTCCCTTCCTTTCTAAGTGGTACTGCCCTTGTTCAACACCTAACTCTTCCACATGACTTTGGCATATCTTTTATGTCCTGAGTTTGGAAGGATAGTTTTGCATCTCCTTTGCCTAATCCCTATTTCACAATCTTGCTAATATTCTGAATAACTCCATAAATGGTGTTTCTATTTCCTATCTCTTACACCTTGAATATATTCTACCTACCGCTAAAATACCTTTTCTAAGATATAGATCAGCTGATGTTACTGCCTTCCTCAAAAATCTTTAATACTTCCCAAACGTCTATTGCATATCATTCAAAGTCTTTGGGTTATCACTTGATACCTTCTAATGTCAAGATCCAATCTCCCTCTCAACAATATCCCTTTCCTAAACTTTCCATCTTTCATCTACTCCTCAGCCAAACTACTCTTTCTCCATGGTCTTATTTTAACCATCCTTAAAGTCACAGACCAAATTCTTCTTACTTCCTTTGTCAAATCTGACTTCATGCCAGTCTGAAATTAAAATTCTCTATCCTCTGTGTTCTGATAACAATTTGTTTGCAAATCTACACTAGCATTTATTCTATTATTCCATTATGAAATATTCATTCTATGTGGTTATTTATGTACTGTATAAATGGTAACGTCCTTCAGGGCAGAGCTCATAATATTTATACTTATGTTCCCTACTGCTCCACAGGCACAGTATCTTGTATTTAGTAAATAATCAATAAATGTTTGATGAATTTATTAAAATTAGTAACTTTATGGAATATAAGGGGGTACATATTACTCTTCAATTTAATTATAGCTATCATTTTCAGATGTTCAACATGTTCCACATAATATACTAAGCAACTTCCCTTTTATTGTCACCCAGCTTGATAAAATAGGTATTATTAGCCTCATTTGTCACATGATATACTAAGCACCTTACATTTCATTCCATTTTAATCTCATATAACTCTATGAACTAGGTATTTAATGGCCTCATTTTTCAGTTAACCAGGAGAGTATCTTTTGACCAAAGGTGGTAGACCCACCGTTCAAACCCAATTCAATCTGACTGTAAGCCTCTGTGTGTGTGTGTGTATGTGTGTGTGTGTGTGTACAAACTAGAAGATATATCTTAAGCCCTAAGAATGAAGAATTATGATTGAAGTTACAGAAGACATATGTACAATATTATGTACAAACATCTGCTACTGTGGAGCCATGAAGAGTCACAAAGAAAAAAAAGGTCAGGAGATACTTTTTTCTGGAAGAGGGCACTAAACTAGGGAATCACTGAGCAATGGTTCGGTGTGCTTAAGAAAGACTTGGGCAAAATAAGTGAATTGTGTGGCATGTAAAATATATCATAATACAACTATTAACAAATAATTACTTGAGCTTTTTAAAAATGGAGATCTATGTGTTCTACCTCAAGGAACTCTGCTTAGGCAGATGTAGAGAAGGACACAGAACTCTGCATTTGTAGAAATCACCTCTAGCTCATTCTGATGCAGGAGTTTAACTGCTCTTATTTTGAGTATCCCTGGCATAGACAGTTGAAAATGCAGAGGCACTATGTTTAGTTTTTCAGATCACATACTACACATCTCCTGTGGTGCCATTTGTGTTGTACACTTCATGAATGTCACTCTCTGAAGTTATGCAATGAACAACCTGTACAGATGTGAGCAATAGCCCTATAAAAGTACATGGTATGATGGAAGAGGGGAGGACTGACATTCCCTCAGCACCTGAAATCTGGCAGTTACTATGCAAGGCACGATATGTAGGGAGGTAGGTAGGTCGGTCGGTAGATCAAGCTTAAATAAATTATTTATAAATCTTACCAACAACATTTAATGTTAGATATTATCATCTTTGTTGTACATATGAAGAAACTTATATTCAGAGTACTTTAATAAATTCCCCGCATTTCACAGCTAGAAATAATTCCTTCATTCATTTGATTTATAAATAGCAATTAATGTCTACTGTATGCCTGGCACCAAGGGAACTAAAACCAAGGAGCTGAAGAAAACTATTAAAGCAAACGTATCACAGAATTCCAGGCTGGTATTCTATATGGAACACAGCCTCAATAAGTCACCTGTGATCAATGGAGCTTTGTCTTGATACCAGAAGCAGAACCATCATGAGAGAATCCATATGAATGTATCACAGTACATTCTCACCAAAAATATCAACTTCTTGTAGCAATGACCAAGACAGTCATCAAATAGAATTTCAATTTTTTAAACCGACAAACTTTCACTTTCACAGCAAATACTATGTGTCAAACCTCTAATAAAGATAGTAAGAAAGAATTCTGTACTTTTGATGCAACCTAAAAGGAGCCCATCTGTAAATTAAGGTAGCCTTATAAATGGTTTGATAAAAATCACAAGGCCATTAAAGCGTTCATTTTCACTAAAAGCCTAATTGACTCACAGTGACCACTCTTTTCTATTTTCCTGGGAGAAGATTTTGCCTTCTCCTCCACTTATTCTTTATGTCATTAAGTAAACATAATACCTTCCCCCCTCCCCCCAAAAAAACTACCTTCTAAGGATAAATGCTGTTATTGGCTTATGAGGGTAGCTTTTAAAGTTACTTAGAAGATTTCTTGATTTGGAGTAAAGCTGACAGTGATTATGCTGAATCACTTCTCTGAAATGGTTAGTAAAATTAGAAAGGCAAAATAAGTCATTTCATTCTTATATGCCAGGGGCACGATCATAAAAAACAAGAAAGCATAGCTCTTCTTTCCCAAGTTTATAGTGTTTTTCTATTTCATAAAGAGTATGCGGCTACTTCATTAAAAGTAAACCATTAATAATAAGGATATAAAGAAGTACATACATATATTCTATAGTCTCCAAAAAGGACATCAGGAAGTGTTCTTCTTACAAAACCAAAGTAAAATAATTACCGGCTTTACATACATCATTTAAAAACCTAGCATTTAGCAAAAAAGTCACTAAAGATAATGAAAAGGGAAAAAAATATAATGGTACAACTGAGAAAGAATTTAAGATGGTCTGTTACCCAGAAGTACCCAAGTCTCACTTTCAATCTCATCAGTACTTTGATATAATAGTCAACTTCTCTTTGGCCTTCTCACAAACTCTGCTTTTCTTCTGAACACACCATGGCATATTTTTGCTCTTCAAATAGGAGTATTTCAAGATCTCAGTAGGAATTATCATTAAGCTCAATCTGGTGTCTTTGCCAAAGCTCTTTATCACCAAACCACCACATGCAATGTTTATATTCAATCCACCTGGTAGGAGTTTTGGAACTGAAAATTTTCAATATCAATGTTCTGTTTGATTTTTGCCCTGTCCTTGCCAAAAAAATAACATCACAAAGGCAAAAATACAAAATACTTTAACACTTTATTATGGAAAAAGTCAAATGTATACAAAAATACAAACTTAAAGGAGTAAAATGAACAACGATATACCTATCACACGGCTTCAAAAAATAACCTATACACAATCTTGCCTCTCCATTCCCATTCACACTCCCCTCGTATTATTTTGATACAAATGCTATATATATCTTTTATCCATAAACTATTTCAGTTTATAGTTCTAAAAATTAAGGAGGCCATCTTTAAACATAACCATTATATAATTATCTCACCTAAAAATATGTAATGAATATAACCAAATAGCCATATATGATCAAAACAAAAAACAAGTATTCGATGAAATTTATAATCTATAATAACTACACTTACATGAATAAAACTGCAGTACTGTAATTTTAGATAAGCTTTGAAAAACAAGTCTTGCTGGGGATTAATGGCTTATATAGTTTGATACAGAAAAAAATTTATCATGTCCTCTGATAATTTCAGTAGTCACACTACCTATCATTTGAATCAATTTATTTAATTTAAAGTTAAAGTAGTAGAGCTATCAATAACATTAGAGCATGGGTTTTAATCAAAAAGATGAGAGAGGATGAAAAATTAGTCAGGAAACTAAGACCCAAATATGATCATAGAGCCTTCTAGGCCTTCTTCATTCACCCATTTCCAACTTTCCCTTCCTTGGTAAAGTGAACATTAAAAATTAGTTCACGAATTTTCCAGTGATGTTTCTAATAAGTTTGGACTTTAACAGACACTTATCACTTTTAGGAGAGCAAGTACTGTGCTTTTCGTTACTTACTGAGTTTCCACATTTCTACATGTAAAATAGAAATGTGTAATGTACCGTGCCCATTTTACAGGGATGTTGGAAGTTCATATAAAATCAGCATCTCTGTAAGGAGATATGCCTAACACACATTACTCTTATTCCATGATTTAGAATAACTTCCCAAAATGCTAATTGGAAAGTAATGTAATTGAATATCTTTTCATATTTATCTTTATTCCTAGGCACCATGGTGTAATGAAAAATAGACTGAAGTAGGAGTGTATTTTTTTGTTATCAAAGCACATACAGAATTTTGATTTTGATTTTAGTAGTAATTTATTCTAATGTGTCCTGATTTCAAGGGTGACACATGGTGGTGCTATCTGTAATTGTCCAATATTTCTATGTTCAGACACTATACTTTCAATTCATTCTTCCATGAATTATTCCCTCCTTGTGCTGGCAACACACACTATAGAGTAAGTTAACATTCTTGCTATAGGTGCTTGCAGTCTAGTGGCAAAGACACATAAATCATCTATTATAATGGAATACATTGTGGCCTATGATGGGTGTTGGAAGAACATGTTACGAGGCTATTTAGGAGATACATATAAGTCTGAAAGGGATAAGGATTGGGGGAGGGAATATCTGAGAAGACTTCTCACAGGACCTAATATTTGAGTCAAATTTTGAAAAACAAGGAGGAGTTAGCACACTGAAGGTAGAAAAAAGGGGAAAGGCACAGTGAGAATGGAACCAACAAGTGACAAAATGATAAAAAGTTGAGGCAAAATGAGGACATAATTTCAAGGTCCATTTACTAGAATGTGGCCCACACCAAAGCCAGGATCTTTGTTTTGACTGTTAATATATCCTCAAGCATCTAGAGCAGAGCCTAGGACATAGTAGGAACTCAATAAACATTGAGTAATCAAATGCATGTCAAGTTAAGGTGTTTGTAGTTTATTCCCCAAACAGAAGAAGAGCCACTGAATGCCATGAACATGGGATTAACACAATCATATTTAAGATACCAAAAGACCTCCTTGATAGAAATGTAAAAACATTCACAAGATGGGCCAGGCTAAAAGCTAGAAAACCAAGGAGAAAGCTATCGTAACTCTCATAACACGTAATCGAGACTAAGAACCCAACAATTCCACTCTTATGTATATACTCAAGAAAAAGGAAAACATAGGTCCATAACTGCACATGAATCTTCACAGCAGCATTATTAATAATAGCCCAAAACTGTAAACAAGCCAAATGAACATCAACTGATAGATAAAGTTCTGTATATCCACATAATACAGTATTTTTCAGCAAGAAAATCAATCAGGAACTGATACATGCTACCACAGGCAACTTTGAAGACATTATCCTAGGTGAAAGAATCCAGGCACAAAAGACCACATGTTGCATAATTCCATCAATATGAATTGTCCAGAATAGGCAAATCTACACAGACAGAATATAGATGAGTGGTCACCTAGGGCTAGGCACGGAGAGAAGGGAGGGGGATTCAGTGTGACTCCTAACAGGTACAGAGTTTCTTTTAGGAAGAACAAAAATGCTCTAAGATTAGATTGTGGTGATGGCTGCACAACCCTGTGAGTATATTAAAAACAAATGAATTGTACACTGTAAATGGGTGAGCGTATGCTATGTAAATTTTATCACAATAAAACTGTTGAGAATGTGGGCAGGGGGAGGGGAGAGAGAGGGAGAGAATGAGTATTAATCAAGGCCAAAAAGGTAGGAATGTGTAGGGAATGAGAAGTAGGTATTGATGTTAAGAATGTTATGGAACTAAATGGGACATTTATTCCCATTCGTGTGAAGAAATACATGAGATGGAGATATTGCTTTTTAAAATGGTCAGAGATAACTGCTGTTTACTAAGCAATTACTATATATTGCAGGCCTTCTTTCAACTACTTTATATTTATTGCTCCATCTAATATTCACATTAACCCAACATAATTATGCCTGTTTCACAGGTCATTTTAACTGGGGCACAGAGCAGTTAAGTAACTTGCCTATCGTCACACATCTAGAGAGTGTCAGAGCCATAATCTGAACCAGAGCAGGGCGTGTCCAGAAGCTGTGCTATTAGTTACTATGAGATTCCACTTACCACGTTCTGTGTAAAAGAAATGCTTATCACAGCTCCAAAAAATAGGTAGGGGATTTCACGAAGGCAGATGCCTCATTGCTAATCAAACAGCTTTAGTGACATAGGTAAATATACCTGACATCTCTCAGACAAGATCGCACGCTTTCAGGGTGGTATGGCCGTAGACTACCTGACATCTTTCAAAACAAAATCTAAAGATTTTCCTTGAGCAAATACTCGGAGAGGCAGTGCAATCCACTGCATTACAGCGGAGATTTCTGAGCCAGACACACTTGGGTTCAAAGTCTTAAGACTGTGGTCTTTAGAAGGGCATTTAATTTAACAGTATGATATATGATAATACATAATTGTTAGTGTTCTCCAGTAGATTGCATAAGATAACATACACTATCTGATGCCAGCATAAACGCAATAAATAGTGACTTAGTATTTTGGCAATCAACCTTTGTATCTTCTGGAATATAATTATTTTCATGGTTAAGCTTCTGATTTGCTAATTCTTTGAGGGTAACTTTTACTGCAGTGCTGGATAAACAGTACATTGCTAATGTACTGATGTTAACTAAAATCCTGTAAAGAAGAAATCTAATCCACTGAATTTTGTGGGATTATCTGATGGACACAAAACGCTATTATATCCAAGTTTAATTTGAATATTCACCTAATTAATATAGATAAGTCATAGATTCTCCATAGGAAGGTATTAAGACATTAAGAGGCAATTTAAGTCAAATAATAGATGCTATAAATGTGACTCCATTCTACATCCACTGTAAGTAATAGCCCTCTTTTGCATAACACATCAGTGACAGCATCTAAAATTAAAATAACTGTTTAAAGGTTCTAAAGAAAGCTTTTCAAAATCCAAGTTTTATATTTGTCTAGAAAAAAAAGAGTTGGATGTTCTGTTATTTCCTATTTGCAGATGCATAAAGCAATCACTTTAGAAAATGAACATTTGGTTAAATTTATAGCTGGTGTGTTCTCATTTAGACTAATCTATGCTGGCTCAGCTTAACTACTGCATTGTCAGTGCCTGTCTTGCTAAGCACACCCAGCAAATTTCACAATGGCCAACATTGCAATAATGCATTATATATATTTTCCAAATATTACAATGTAACTGCACATTTTATAGAAAGGGAGCAAGAGGAGAGATTTTTTAAAGGAGAAAAATGCAATAAAGATGAATTTCCATTAACAGCCAGAAACCTGAACACTGACACGGTTACTTATTTCTTCACGTGCAGATTAATGACAGTGTTTACCCCTTGATATTGACAAGGACATAATACATCTTGACAAATGATTAAAGAGGCTGCACTAGAGTTTATTTCTTGGTAGTGTCAACTGCCTTTCCTTTGGCATGATGTGAAAAGCTTACATCAGCTGTAATTTTTAGTAACACCCTACAGTGGGGTTCTCTTACAACTTCATAAAACCAATGTGATAAATTGATTATGCTAACAAATGTGGGCTGCAATGAGTGGTTTACTGGAGATTATAGCCAGTTTCTAAATCAAAGGAATGATGACAATGTTATACATTAAAATCAATAGTTGTTTAATATTCCTATAAAGCCTAAAGGTTTGTGATAAAGAGTTAAATATAATCTATTCTGTTTTATAATACTTGTTTAAGCAAGACTGCTACATTAAATTACTGCTCAGTAAGGAAACAAGTAATCAAATGAGGGGGAGTTTTGGGTGCCAGGTAAGAAAGAATAAATAGCAGCTTTAAGCATAAGCCCTTTAAAAAGGAAATTTCAGTTTTGTTTTTTAACTTCAACATGGAATTTCTAAGCTAATCACTCACTATTTAGGACTCTGATAACTAACAATAAACAATGATAAACTTTTAATATCAGTGTGGCACATTGACATTTCAAGACTACTTAGGCAATATTTGGAACTAAAAAAGAATTTCAGAAGAATGTTTATTTTCTCAATGTTCACTTTTTATTCTGCTTTCCCTGCATCCTGATCAATTGAATTCTGCATTTTTCTGGTGCCCATTACGACTTGCATTGAAGGAGTCTATCAGTCAAGAAATCTACTTATTTATCAAACAAAGCTTTGGACAACTCAAATTTAAAGTTATAGTAGGAATGATAAAGTATTCAGGCAAAAGTGAGAGAGTAGACAGGGACTAGAAGGAGGCAAAGACTAGGGAGGGATACACACTGCAAAACTGATGACAAAGAGATGGTGAAAAGTGCCTTGAGAATGGAGAGGGGGGCTGGAATGAACAGGAAGAAAAGTGCAGAGGGTAAAATCTGTAGCTTTGGATCACAGACACTGGAAGACTGGGAGAATGGAAAGAACCACTGAAGGAGCTGGTAGAGGTACTGATGGAATGCAGACAAAGAATGAGGAGATCACACAGGTAAGCAAGTCCAAAAAGGAGTCCAAGATGTGGAGAAAGGGGTCATTAACCCTCTCTATTCTTGCCTGAATTTCAAGGGAAATGAAGATTCATAAAATGCAACTCAACTGATAATAAAGAGATCACAGCATTTCAAAAGCACAGTTTAATGAACTGTGGGTAATGAGTTAAGGAGTACATACTGAAAATAAAAATATATAGGAACAATTATTGGCATAATTCTGGAATTCTCCACCCTGAAAGGAAGGAAAGAGAATTTGGAAACATATGAAAGGTAAACTTGTTGACTACTGTTGCTCAAAACAGAAAGAATCCCCCACTTTTAGTCACAGACAAGGAAGGTACGGAGTAAAATGTATGATAAAATTTTAAAAGAGAGAAAAGGGAGGAACCAAAGAAGATGAAAGCACAAAGTAATAAAGGGGAAAATGTACCTCTCTGTAAGGAAAATTCTGGTAGCATAACTGTACTTAACACAGTGCATAATAAAGTGTTTTTGAATGTTAGTATGTATAGCTTTTATTTAAAAAATAGAACTTTTATTCTATGATTTAAAGCAGATTTACCAAAAATAATGAATGGGATGAATAAAACAGACCAGTGCAGAATTACTAACAATGGAAATGTCATCAACTTGTGACATGTGTCTTACAGATATGACACCACTAAAGCCCCAGGTTTTATCAGTAAACTCTAAAAAAAATTTTTTTGAATGGTATTGTGAATTTAACTTCCAACTACAGGGTAAAATGTAAAATGGAGAAGAACGGCATTTTGAATGGTAACTACCTCTAAATTATACAAATTAAGAAATCAAGTGTTCAGAAACTTGGGTGCAGTTTCATTCTGGTTTTACAGGAGAACTAAAAATAAGTTAAATAAGATTCCTGAACATTTAGAGGAAGACTGACTTGATATTAGAAAAGTAGTGTTAAACATTTGTCTCTTCCAGAACCCTCCCATGTTCTCAGTCCCTCTCCTTATCATGCACATTTCTTAAGTGTATGGTCTACACCAATACCTCTCCTCCCATTCTATTTCACTTACTGAAATTCAACTTACTACGGTCACCTAGTCCTTCCTTATCACCAAATCCAATGGACACATTTCAGTGTGTACCTTACTGACCATATCTGTTGATTGTGAAATATCGATCATTCTGTCTTTCCTGAAATTCTTCCATTTGTTTCCTTGAGATCACACTCAGTCATTTCCCCACTCACTCAATACTGATTTTAAAATTTTTTAAAAATATTTATTTCAGAGAGAGAGAGTGTGAGCAGAGGGAAGAGGAGAGGGAGAGGGAGAGAGAATCTCAAGCAGACTCCTCGCTAAGCATGGAGCCCAATGTAAGGCTCAATCCCACAACCCTGAGCTCATGACCTGAGCCAAAACCAAGAGTCAGATGCTCAGAGGACTAGGCCACCCAGGTGCCCCAATAAATACTGATTTTAAAACAATGATTTGCCAAGAATCTTTACTAAAATTAGCTGTTCTTCATTCTCTATTTGAGCATTCTGATACTGCTCTTCCTTCTCTGACCCCTTGAAAGTTCTGCTCACTTGACCTAAAACTCTGGATGACTGCACCTAACCTCATGGTTTTAACCATCAATGATACCAATAATATCCCATGAAGGGCATAAGAAGCATAGATAAAAATTCTCTATGAAAGACATCAACATCTCTAGTAGCCTAGCCTTTTAAAATGGTAAGTCTACACATGTTAGATTCTAATACCCCACTCCTGGAATGAGAACCACAGGCATGCAAAGAGGGATGCCACTTACAAGATTTTGCTGTAATTCTGCAATGTGTGGAGACAGAAAAATTGGGGGAATCATTAAAACTCTAGAACATGTGTTACTAAATTTCTATCTATATAGGCCAACAACCAGTTCAAGTACAAGTGGATGTTACACAGACCTCAAACTCTCTAAAACTAAACCAAACACCATTCACCCCCAATTTCACCCCTACTCCCATCCCACGATACCTCCCCTTCTCTGGTGCCTTCCATCATATTGGTAGCACAATCATCTACCTTGTCACCAAAGCAAGAAACTTGAGACTTTTCTTTAGGTAGCTCCATCTCTCTCCTCGTCTCATTCATCACTAAATTCTTTGTTGTTTTTTTATGACAGCTTTTTTTTCAGACACAAATCACACACCATAAAATTCACTCAGTGAAGTGTGTAATTCACTGGCTTTTAGTATATTCACAATATTGTGCAATAATCTCAATTATCAAAATTCAGAACATTTTCATTACTCCCAAAAGAAATCCTGGACCCATTAGCAGTCTCACCCAAAACCCTACTCCCCCCTCAGCACCTGGCAACCACTATTCTACATTCTGTCACTGTAGCTTTGGGGCCAATATGTGGTCTTTGGTGTTTTAGTCCTTTTTAAAAGTACTCATTTCTACTAGAGTTCATATTCTCATATCCAAACCTGCTTCTCTGCACTACTCTGATGATTTCCTAATATATCCCTAAGGATACATAGCGAGTAGATTTATCTAAAGTAAATCTAACCAGATTATTCCCCTGCTTAAAGCTTCTGAGTGGTTAACAATCACCCACAGATGAAGTCCTAGCTTTTTAATGTGACTTAAAAGTTACTCCATGATCTGATTCCTAACTCTCCTGTCTCTATTACCATCAAATGTCTCATGCTTCAAGCTTTACCAACAATGAATTACTGATGGTTCCCTGCAAACACAATGTTGCTCTTCCCCTCTTGGAATCTGCTCAAGTCCATTCATCTCAGAATGTTTTTTTTACCCGGCCAACATTCACTTGTCCTTTAAGACCTAATCTCTGATTTCTCATGATACTTTTCCTGATATCCTAGGAGCAGATGTTCTTCCTGAATACTTCCATAATATTCCATGAAGATACATATTAATGCATTTATCACACTGTTTTATAATTATCTGCCTGTCTCTTGCCTTTATTACAATGTAAGGTCTTTGACCAACACAGTCATCTCTATTTTCCAAGTTCTCTGTAGAATTCTTAGAAGATAGTAGGCCTTCCAAATGTATTTGCAAATGCATAAATTAATGAGTGCATCAATTAATATATAAACCCAATAATTATTGGGTTAGTGAATGATTAATTTATAAACCCAATGAGGAATGATTAATTGAATGACCTTAAACATTACTGGACATAGACTGTGAAAAACTGGTCTGGTTCATGAAGTAATAAAACAAAAGACAGATTACTGGAAGAAAAGAGTGAAACAATTAGAGTGTACATTTGGAAAGTGGGGCATTGTGAACTTTCTTTAATCAGAAAATTTCAATGCAAAGGTACATAATCATGAATTGGAGATAGTGAGAAGGGAAAATTACACTGAAAATTGAGTCAGATTCAATGATTTATAAAATGATGCAAATCAAGATTCTATTATTTTGTTATGTAACCAATGATACAGCCACGTAGATGCAGACAACAATGAACAAGAAAATGGAATGTAATGAACATCGAGGCAAATTACTAATTCAGACAATCAACAGGGTCATTCATAACTAGAAGAAAGGTCTAACAAATTTTTAAAATGTACTGTTCTTAAAATGAGCTACACACCTACCATCATTGACATGATAGTAAAAATCTTCCAAATAATACTATGCCAGAGAAAAGTGCAACTCTGTATTTCTTCAAACGACATTTCTTCAAACATCCAATATCGTCCATTACATACATTCAGTGGTAGTCATTCTTAATAAACAGATTGAGATTCTCTTTAAAGTTTGGCTTTTTTATTACACTTAGGTTTTTATTTTTCAGCATAAACTTAAGGTTCCTTCGCTTCAAAATCCACTATGGCTATGGTGACCCTCTAGAAAGTCCTAACAAAGCCCTGAAACCTGGCTATGTAAACCTCTGTTGTGATGGAAAATAAAGCAGAAGTATTAAAACCTTATAAAACAAAGTTCCATGTTGCTATGGTCATGTCTAGTTCCTAAAGGCTCAAAGAATAAACTTTTTTCTTTCATTGAGGTAAAACATTATAGAACATTATATAAGTTTTGGGTACAACATATTATAATTTGATATCTGTAATGCACTACAAAGTGATCACCACGAAAAATTTAGTTACCATCCATCCCATACAACTGACACCCTCCCCCCATTTCACCTACCTCCCAATCTCCTTTCCCCTTTTATAACCATCAGTCTGTTCTTTCTATTAGTTTGGTTTTATATCATTTTCTTGTTCATTTGTTTTGTTTATTAGAGTCCATAAACCGAGTAAAACCACAATGTATTGGTCTTTCTCTGACTTACTTCACTTAGCACAATACCCTTAAGGTCCATCCATGGCAAGATTTCATTCCTCTTCATGGCTGAGTAATATTGCAGTGTGTGTGTGTGTGTGTGTGTGTACACACCATATCCTCTTTATCCACTCATCTAGTGATGAACATTTAGGTTATTATTTCCATATTTTGGCTACTATAAATAATGCTTATAAATTTGTATTTTAAATGCTGTGATGAACATATGAGTGCATATAGCTTTTCTAATTAATGTTTTCATACTCTTTAGATAAGTACCCAGAAGAAGAATAATTAGATCATATGGTAAGACCTGTTCCTAATTTTTTGAGGAACATCCACAGTTTTCCATAGTGGCTGCCACTACACCAATTTATATTCCCACCAAGAGTGTATGAGTATTCCCTTTTCTCCACATTTTCACCAACACTTGTCATTTCTTGCCTTCTGAATATCAGCCATTCTAATGTGGTTGAGGTTATATCTCATTGTGGTTTTGATTTGTTTTTCCCTAATAATCAGTGATATTAAACGTCTTTTCATGTGCCTGTTGAACATGTGTGTTTGTCTTCTTTGGAAAAATGTCTTTAGATCTCTGCCCACTTTTAAAAATATTTATTTATCTATCTACTTATTTAAGTAAAGTTGACACACAATGTTACATTAGTTTTAGGTGTACAACAGTGATTCAACAATTCTATACATTATACTATGCTTATCACAAGTGTAGCTACCATCTGTTACAACACTGTTACCATAACATTGACTAGAGTCTCTGTGCTGTACCTTTTATTCATGTGACTTATTCATTCCATAACTGCCCAATGCCTGTATACACGTGGGTTTATTGCTGGGATCACAACTCTGTTCCATTGATCTGTGTGTCAGCTTTTATGCCAACACCATACTGCTTTGATTACTATAGCTTTATAGTATAGTTTGAAATTAGGGAGCATGATGCCTCCAGCTTTGTTCTTCTTTCTCAATATAGCTTTGGCAGTTTGGGATCTTTTGTGGTTCCATACAAATTTTAGAATCATTTGTTCTAGTTCTGTGAAAGTGCCATTGGAATTTTGATAGAAATAACTATTTTCTTGGATTCACTTAGGTCCTGTTTTTGCATTGGTGATATTTACATGATTAAAGGTTTTTGAGAAATACACATTTCCTATAAGCAGTCTAGAGAAGCGGATTCTGAACACACAAATCCATATTCAATTAATTCATCGAGGCACTATGCAACATGTGGTAGTAATTCACCATTTATTCAGAACGCTTCTTCCATGTTTTCTTTATTCTTAAAATATCCTGGTGCAACTAAACAATTTATCTTTTTTATTATTCAATTTGCTTTTAACAGAGTGACACTGAATCCTATAATTTGGTCACAGTTTATATAGAAGAGTCATATTCAGCTAATGCCAATGCTCAAAATAAATGAAAAAGTGAAGCACTGACTTACTATCAAATATAATCTACAATCCCAAAATTTTTGAAAAGTAAAATATAATAGTTTTGCTTGTTTCTAATTTACCCTTGGTTTTGTACAATGAATGTATGATTCTAGGAATTACATAACTTTGACACCTACTGAAAATACATATATATCTGCATATGTGTATTATTCTGTTTAAAAACATTTTCTAAAAGCACAGTTGCATAAAAATCTGCTATAAATTGAAATACATTACAGAGTTACTATACCAAGGCTACAATAACATACACACACATACACTGCTTTCTGAATACTTGGTAGGTAAAAACCTCCATAGCAAATGATACACCAGCATGCTGAAAGGACAGATTATTATCCAAAATGTACATGCTGTTTCTTTTCTAAATGAAGAGACACATAAAACTTCTTACTTTGCCTAGAAATTCAACCTACAATGATATTTACAATAAGATGCTTAAATTTTAATTATTTTGAAGAGTATATAAAGGCTGTTTTAGAATAACAAATGTTGGTAAATTTTAAGAAAATATTTATTAAATTTATTAATGGTCTTTTAATCCGTGTGATCCCACTGGGCCAAATATGTTTCCTTGAAAAAGTAACTATAATGTAACAATGTGGCATATATTCAATTATTTCCTCTATTTTACTGCTTACTTTGCAAACACACCCTATACAATAGCCAAAGCCACCAGAAGTTCATCAGAAACTTGCCACCTTTTCACAAAGAGAATGGGATTCCTCTGCCTCTATGTTCCCTGTGAACCTTCTAGTATACACACTATACTGTCTGTGTTTATCTCTTACTTGAAACCAGTGACCACACTTTAGGCACTTTGATCTTCTGTAAATATTTATTGAATTAATGAATGGTAACAAACTAATAAATCACAATATACTGTGAATGTACACTTACATAATCTACTATTATTATCAGCTATTTACATGTCTAATGACCACTTTTTCTACCCACTAAGTAATAAAGTGTTTGAGAACTATAGGACTGTTCTGTACATACATGTATACTTCTTTCAACTGGTACATTAACTAGGTGTTTGGCAAATAGTCAACTTTAGCTAGAGATATGTACAGTTTAGGGGTACTAAAAGTACAAAGCAGAAAATTTCCTGTTGTTTCAATGACTGTTTTAGACAGTAACAACTGCTCCCTTGTCTTTATTTTCTTCTGTGTTACAGTGAAGAAATTTTCCTCCCAAAAGCATTAGGCTTTTGATACACTTGGCTCTAGTTTCCAAGATGAGCTTCTTTCTGAATATAATATTTCTTGTCCTTTCTCTGGAGGATGGATTTGAGAGGCCTTACAGATACACTGGATACTGCTCTATCGTGAAACCTCAGGAATATTCCCCAAATAGATTACAAGTCCTTCAGTATCAGTAGAGATTCATGTCTAATATAAGGTCTTTCTTAGTATTCACCTTTAATTATCCTATTGAGATTTTCTTCTAATAAAACACCTTTCAACTATACCACTGTGGCAGGAACCAGTATCAGTGGAGTACTTCTATAATATAGTTCAAATTTTAAACAGAATTTTATACAATTAACTGTGGTATTTAGAAAATGTTTTAAAATGGAGTAATATGACCAGTATGAAAATTCAGAGTCAAAGCTCCTATATCATACTGACATTTGAAACTTAGGAGGCTTATTTATAAAGGAACATTATTACCATAATAAAGTTAAAATAATAGAAACCATTAAATTATTTTAGAATTCATATTGGATTATCAATATGTAATTCCTCAGAATAATAAAGGCTTCAGACATTCAGACACTGATTTGAGATTGTTAGCTGTAGTTTAGAATCAAACAAAGCATTTTTTTTTTTAGTTCAAAACTCACAAAGTGTTGTGAACAGGTCAAGCAGACTCTACTATACTACATCTGCTTCTGTGGTTGCTGCATTTTTTAAAGATAAAATGTCATTCAAACAGTGTTTTCCCTATTCCCACATGAGTTCTTACACTATTCAGAAAACTCATGGGGAGAAAGATTACTTATTCATGAAAGCAGGGTTTATTTGGTCATTCTAGATTTGATTGGCATTAGCAGCAACTATGTCTGACTCCAAAGATTTAAATATTCATTATAGCATATTCATGCATTTAAATATCTAAGCATTAGATGTTTCAAAGTAATTCTCATTTTTTAATAAATGTAGCCTATTTTACACATATTGAATGGAGCACTGGGTGTTATATGCAAACAATGAATCATGGAACACTACATCAAAAAGTAATGATGTAATGTATGGTGATTAACATAACATAATAAAATAAAATTTTAAAAAAATGTAGCCTATTTTACATCGATGACCTAACATAATGATAAAGCACTACATTCTTGATAACTTTACCATACGGCAGACTAAAATACAGAATATTCAGAGATCTGTTAAAATATTTTACCAAAGGTTGCTTAGGTTATTAACCCATTTTATCTGAAAATTGATAAATAAATAAGGAAATGGCTCCTTACAGTAACAGTATGCATATGCCTCCCTTTGAATGAATTAAGTCTCCCTATAATGATATGCATAAATTAAAACTTTATGACTGGATCACTGTATATAAAATCAAGGATAATTCAATCACTCTTAGAAAATGCTTTTTTAAATGGTCCCCCTCTCCAAAGAACAGCGGTATAGATGTACACGTGGGTATGGGGGTGTATACACACCAATAAATATTTCCATGGAGCTTCCTGAAATCTGTACAAAACAGACACAACACACTCAATTGAAATGCTGTAATATAAAATATCACTCTCTCTAGTTGATAATTTATAACTGGGCATAAATAATCTTTTACAGATTGTCAGACATCATTTGACTGTGGACATAAGCCAAAGTTTAGATTTTAGTGAGAAAGTTCCAAGTGTGTTCAGTATTAAAAACAAAAATATAAAACAACCCAAGAAAATGTTAAATTTCTACATTAATTTAGGTTATAGAAGAAATGTATTTTTCCAAATAGCTCTGTTGAGCTGTAATTGACATACAAATATAAGTGCCATACATATTTAATGGGTGGAACTTGATATGTTTTAGTGTACATATATACCCAGGAAACCATTCTACAATAAAAATAATGAACAAATCCATCACACCCAAAAGCTTCCTCAAGCCCCTTTGTAATCTCTCCCTTTCCATCCCACCTCCACTCTCTTTAAGTAACCACTAATCCATTGTCTTTCACTAGAGATTAGTTAGCATTTTCTAGAATTTCCTACGAATGCAATCATGCAGCGTATACGCTTTTTGTTTGGCTTCTTTCAGTCAGCATGATCATTTTGGGATTCACTTATATTGTTACATGCATTAATAGTTCACTCCTTTTATTACTGAGTCATATTACAGTGTATGGATAAACCACCGTTTTGAAAATCAATTCACCTGTTCGTAAACATTTGGTATGGTTCTGGTTTTTAGCTATTACGAATAAAGCTACTATGCTCATTCGTGTACAACCCTGCATGTACATACAGTTTTATTTCTCATGGGTAAACACCTAGGAGTAAAACCTGGGTCATATGGTAAGTGTATTTTTAATTTCCAAAGAAACTAACAACTGATTTCTGACATGGCCATACTATTTTACACCCCCAACAGCAGTTGGTCCCTGTGAGCTGTATGTTCATTTATTCAGAGAGCACATGCATGGCCTGTATGTACACGTATTAAGACAGAAGCATCCCTTCTCTATGCAATATATACTACATATGAAGAGGTCCATTTTATAGGAACTAGAACATAAACTGACTATTCTAAATAACTATAAAAGCTGATTTTTTTTCTTTCCTCTCACAATAGATTAAGTACAAAAATAAGAACAATTAACCTTTATTGAGTGCTTACCATTTACCTGCCTCTATTCAAGTGGTGAGTATATATTACATCATATAAATAATTACAATAACCCCATGATGATAGGTACTAAAACAGAGTCCATCTTACAGATGAGGAAACTGAAGGAATAAATAAGTTGTCACGGCCACAAAACTAAGTGGCAGAGCCAGGCTTTGAACGTGGAAGTCTGAGCCCGTGGTTTCAGCTCCTAATCATAATACATTCCTTCCCATCATCCAAAAATTACTAAATAGTTGTAATTTAGACTACAAAGCAATGAACTATCCCTCAGATTGTTGCATGTCTTTGGTTAATTACCAAAATACTGAAGTGATTCTTCTGTTAATTCTGTCCAACTTTATTGTTACTTTTTTGGGGAAAGGATTTGTTGATCTTCATACTCTACCACAGCCAGGCATCTTGTCTCCAAAAATGTATTTTTGAACAGACACTTAACTGTAACATTGGATTATTACTTTAAACTTATTTTTAGTAATATTTATTAATATAAGAAATGTTAAACATGAACATATTCCATACTCAGATTATCAACTGCTAAACAATTCTGAAGTCTTTGTTTGCCTATACTTGTTTTCACATATAAAGTAAACATAACTCTAATATCTTTAATTTAGTATTACCAGGAACAGGGAAAAAATTTATCTAATGCCTTCTCCCCAATTATCACAGCAAAATTAAAATTTCCTTTCTATAGTCATTGCTTTTCTGGTTTATAACCATTCATTCTATTAGAAAATTTGTCAGTGATCTTGATTATAACTCACAAATGTTGAAGGTAATTCCTACATCTTTACCTGAAAGATATTTTATAAGTGTAATTCTTTAGTAAAACATATACCAATTGCTCCATACAGGGCTAAATTCCAAATTTTGAACTAACCCATTCAAAACATTTTATAAAGCAGAAAAATGAATGGTGTTCCTTTAATACCACTCCTCAACAACTTGGAACACATTTTATTATGACTAAAATGAATACAGGCATTACATAAATGTGTAAATTAAAGTTTCAATGTATTTAGAGTTGAGCGCCAACTGTCATTAAGATTTTTAAAGCCAATTAGAAGTAGATTCCAGATATTTTCCTGTTTCAAGGAAATAAACAACATAATTGAATTGGGAAATTTGAGGAGAGTTTAATAAAGAAAATCAAATACAAATATTGTCAAGACAAAACAAAGGATAGAACAGGTATCAGAACCCAGAGACCGAAGGCAAGTTGGGGAGAGGGCTTTCTGATTTTTTTTTAAATCTGACCACCATGTCACTTTAATAACCACCTTGCAGAGAGAGAGAAAGCCAGAAAAATAAAGAGCTCCCACTCAGTTTTCTCCCTGTCACTGATCTCCCTCTGGTGTTCTCCACTGGTTACATACACTTGGGAGACAGAGGACAGGGATCCCCGATGCATTCCTTATAGGTCCCCTTTCCAGGGCACAGAGCATATTGGGGAAGGTGGAAATGGATCTCAGGTGAGACAAACTGGAGATATCCAAGATATTGCCTTTAACACCTCATAGCTGAAACATGAGTTTCAGCTTTCTTTTTTTTTCACATATATGATTGTAAGTAAGATTTATTTAAAAGAGTATACTGTAGTAAATTCTTTTGTCAAATTACAGTCTATTCACAAAATTTTAGTTAATTAAATTTTCTAAAAAACAAATGTCAAGACATATTACTGTTTCTTATGTTTTTACCTTGTTGTGATTATGTACTTTTAGAACCAGAAGGGGAACTATGACATCAAAAAGCATACTAAAGTAGTATTTGGTCCTTTATTGTGATTTTCCTATGCTTATTTTAGGTGCATATTTAAAATGTTTTAATTACACTATGTCTGTATTCACAAACATGGACAATCTAAATGGGAGAAAACATGGATCATTTTTCCCTAAGTATTTGGTTTTAAAAGTAGCAACCATGGAATAATGTTCAAACATCTTTCGTGCTGCTATAAGAAGAATAACATTGTCAATTTTTACTACTCTGTATCTATAATGAAAACTCTAAAGTTATAGAATTGCTTTCTGCAATTGCTTTTATAGAATTCTCAACATGCTCAGTTCACTTTTTAAAAAAAAGAACTGATAAAACATGACACAAAAGATGCATTTTAGAAGGCTTTGAAGGAAAATATGCTCATCCTTGCCAGTATTAATTTAAAAACACCTAATTCTAATCTCATATATTCTTTACTAATGTATACTGTATGCCTTTAGCTTCACTTTAAGGAATGCAATATGTATGTATGCATATAACACATTATAATGCTGGCAGTTTATCACATTTGTTTTACAAGATTTCTTATCATTGGCAAACTTGAGGGAAATTTTTGCTACAGTGTTTTTTTAAAAAGTCGTGTAAAACACCAAGAAAAAAGGCACTGTTAAACAGATAACGTGAGCAAAAAGGCTTCAGTTTTGCATATTTAGTCCTAAAGTAGTTTATTCTACCAAATTTCTTAACCCCATGCTATTCATAATTTTTAAGTTGGTTTTCTCCACATTAATAGAAAGAGTTCAAAAACTCGATTTCAGATGGATATTAATTTACAGTTCAATACACTATTAATTGCTCTATTTGCTATGTCCTTAAACAAGTTCAAAATACTCCAGTAAGAGCTGGGCCACATCCTCATGTGTTCACTGCCTGAGAAAATTATTGTTCTCCAGATAAAATCATTGTTAAGATACCAAGTGTATTTTACATGTCAAGTCCTTTACCTACTCTGGCTAATTTCTAGCATTTGTAGAATATCCCAAACTACCTTTTTTTCTACTTTATTAGAGTACACAGATAAAACTAACATTTTCCTACAAAAACTTTAATTTTTAAGATTTGCTATCATTTAAAAAATCTGTTAACATATTTAATGAACATATGCTTCTAAATCTTCAAAAATAGTACTATGTATTCATTCTATGCATTTATACACCAACTATACCCTATATATTTAACAAAGGAAGTTTTTCCGGAGTACACGGTTTTGTTTTTTCCCATTTCCCAAATTCATAGGTATTATACAACCTATGATCTATAATACTGTCATGTTAGCATAGAAGTAATCAGCTTACTGTCAGGTATATTCTCATTTTCAATTAACTGAACAAAATAACATGTGCTGACGCTGTGGAATTGAATGAAATCTCTACAGTTCCAATCCACACTGGACCTCATGCCCACACGTTGAGTAAAATTTGAGAAGGACCCAGGTCCATTTAAAAGCATTTCCCCCATTATGTCTGTGACATACTGTGTACCAAGCCCCGGAAAATAAAACCTCAGACCTTACCCTCACCTTTCATCCATATCCTAACAGAATGCAATTTCCACCAATTGCATTGTCTACATGTCTTTCAAATGTGTCCTGATCACCACAACCATATAATTCTTCCCTTGTTTAAATTCTTCTTGAAAGGTCTTTCTGCCTGCAAGGACTCAACACCTTGGGGTCCCTCCCTTGATTCAAATCTCTCAGAATCTCAGAGTCACTAAGCAAATGAAGCACAGATTCCTTGGCGAATCAAGCTTGATGACGTGACCCCTACCTATCTTTTCATCTATAGACCCACCCTCACATATCCACTTGTACACTGAACAGCCTATGCTATTTCCCACCTCCACAGTTTGTGCAGCGTACTTTATGCTGAAAATGCCTCCTTACTGGCCTGAAAAGCTTCTTTGATACACAAAAATCTTGCATAAACAATCTCATGGGAGAGGACTACTCTGTTCCTCCTACCTCCTAGAACAGGACTTAATTACATATTTTCCTTTAGGAAGGTCCATTTTTTCCCTTCTTGTCTCCAGTGGCTAAAACACTTCTTTGTACATTGTACCCAATCAATCACTATCACAGTGAACTCTTCATTAGGATGTAAAAATAATATGTGTGTGTTCATACATACAGCATAAGTGGTTGAACTTAATTTTCAATTATTTTACAGTGAGCAAAAGCAGCTGATGTTGCTAATTTTTTTTTTTTTAACAGTGCTGTCACCAGAAAAAAACTTGTGGCAGTTATCCGATCTTTTTGGTAGTTTTAACCAGTATTCCAAACCTACAACTCATATCTTACCAACAAAATTTTCCTTAGCTACTTCACATGAAACATACCTTCTTATCCTGTTTTCTGCCAGATTTCACCAATAATACTTAAAAAAAGAAATAAGACTACTTTAAAAACTCTTAAGTTATATGCAAACAATGAATCATGGATCACTACATCAAAAACTAATGATGTATGGTGACTAACATAATAAAATTAAATTAAAAAAATAAAAACTCTTAGGTTAAGACAATAGTACATTAAAAGAGCCGATGGTATTCAACAATTTCCCCATTTTTTTGGAAATTTCAGGTTTTTGAAATGTAACATAAATACAGCCAAGTACATACATTGTAAGCTTGATGAATTATCACAACATGAACATGCCTGTGTAACCATCAATCTGGTCAGAAAACAGAATACTACCAGTGCTCCCTCCCAATCACTACTCCCTCCCTCTTTCCAGCAGTAATCACTATCTTCATTTCTAACCCCTCTAGATTTGAACTTCATAACTTTATATAAACAGAAATATATGATAAGTACTCCCTTGAGTCTGACTTATTTAATGTCTGTAAACTTCATCCATGTTATAGCACATAGTTGTAGTTTCATCATTTTCATTTCCAAATCGTTCTGCCTTGTGTGAATTTACCACAATTTCTTATCCATTTTACTGCTGATGGACAGTCACATGATTTCGGTTTGGTATTGTGAAGAAAAATGCTGCAAAAGGCACTGTAATATCTGATGATCTCAGAAATATTATCAGTCGCAATATCTCATGATCACAGAAAAAAACTGCAATTAATGTCACTTTAAATAAGTTCTGTGCCAAGTAGTCTCCCTATGGCTCTTTCCAGATCTCATGTGCAAAGAACCTATTTCTTTCCCTCTAAAATGAGGGCATCTTAAGTACCAGAGAGAAGTGAATAATTATTATTATAATTTTCAAAAAAATGCTTTTGGATTACAATGAAATTTATGGTATGTTTTATTATTTTATTATTTTATGCCATGCTCTCCTTTATATGTTATGCTTTATTTTCCAGAGCAAGTAATATATATATTATGTCATATGTCATATGTCAGTGTTCTTAAGGAGAAAGCCTTCTAGGGTTAATGAAGATAAATCCATGTCTCACCTGAAAATTGGGGCAAGGTGGTGACAACAAGTGCAGGAGCCTAGGAGGCACTGGCAATGTGATGTACAGAGTCTACGACAAGCTAGAGACATCTGAAGGCAGGATGGAAAAAGAATGAGAAGACCACGTGGAGATTGACCTCTACAAAAAAGCATCGAGCAACAGTTATTTATCAAACATCATGCTAGGTCATCCTAGGAATATTGAGAAATACTCTTGTTTTTGAAAAAAAAAATCACAGTCCACTAGGAAGGCAAACTTGTAAAAAGAGAATTACCACAAAATGGGATAATTGCTCTCTGTAAAAGAGATAATCACATCTTTAGGACTAGTTCAAAAGAAGAAATGATGAATACCTGAAAAGCAGTGTTCATCCACATTTTCTGGCCTGATGGAATAGCATACTGTATTATGAGTGATATGCCACTGGTAAGGAAAATGAGGATAGAAAATCTTTTTGTAGAATAAAAGAAAATCATCAGAGTCCATAATATAGGCTAGTTTTCGAAAATGACTCAATTCTGTTCTGCAAACAGTTATTGAACACCTGTCGGGTGTAAGGCATAGAGATAACTGTAGGCACACAAAGGTAAACAAGACATAGGATCTGCTTTCAAGGAGCTGAGAACTGAGTAGAAGACAATCAGCAAACAATGCATAAAAAAGATAGTGTCATATTACTGCCAGGCATCTCTGGGCTTCTATGGTGGGAACAAGACAGAGAAAGAGTGTAATTCGCAAGATGAAAACATGGGATGTGAATGGAAATCCCTATTAGCTTCACCAGGCTTTGTCTTTCTGCCATGGCAATGCCTAATCCTTTTTCTAGTTAAAAGAACACTCCATAATGAGAAAGATACTAAGCAGCATCCTGCACAAATAATGGTAGGGGATGGAGATTAATTTCCCCCCACTTCTTGATTATATCAAAGGGAGATTCAGGTAATGTTCCCTTTCTTTGGTCAATGCAATGTTTTCAGTACCGGTATGAACCAACACACTAATTTCTGAAATCTTCTTGCAGCAAGCAGCAGACTCCAACAAATGTTCAATGGCTTATAACGAAGAGAATTTTCACAAGTCTTCTGGAGGAACTGGAGACTGCTACGGGATTGCTAGAAGTTTAGAGTTAGTGGTTCACTTCCTTGAGGTTGCAAATGACTGGGTTTGAACTATATTTGACAAGGCATTGAATACCAAATGTGTAGAAAGCAGAGTAACTACCCCTAGAAAGAATTAAAATAAGCTAAAATTTTATTTTCTTTAACTAAGGAGTCTACGATAAGATTGGTGTTACAGAGTAAACATTTAGTAAGCAGTTTAGGAGAATGTACCCTCATCCCTGCAAAAAATGAGGGGTATGATTACTAGGCAAGGATGGTCTGAGGAGGATTATGCAAGAATATACTTTTTAAAATACATCTTAATGTTGGAGTGGATGTGGAGAAAGGGGAACCCTCTTACACTGTTGGTGGGAACGCAAGCTGGTACAGCCACTTTGGAAAACAGTGGGGAGGTTCCTCAAAAAGTTAAAAATACAGCTACCGTATGACCCAGCAATTGCACTCCTGGGTATTTACCCCAAAGACACAGATGTAGTGAAAAGAAGGGGCATATTCACCCCCATGTTCATAGCAGCAATGTCCACAATAGCCAAACTGTGGAAGGAGCTGAGATGCCCTTCAACAGATGAATGGATAAAGAAGATGTGGTCCATATATACAATGGAATATTACTCAACTATCAGAAAGGATGAATACCCACAATTTGCACTGACATGGATGGAATTGGAGGGGATTATGCTAAGTGAAGTAAGTCAAGCAGAGAAAGACAATTATCATATGGTTTCACTTATATGTGGAACATAAGGAATAACATGGAGGACATTAGGAGAAGGAAGGGGAAAATGAAGGGGGGGAATCAGAGGGGGAGACGAACCATGAGAGGCTATGGACTCTGGAAACAAACTGAGGGTTTCAGAGGCGAGGGGGGTAGGGGATGGGTTAGCCCGATGACGGGTATTAAGGAGTGCACATATTGCATGGAGCACTAGGTATTATATGCAAACAATGAATCATGGAACACTCCATCAAAAACTAATGATGTAATGTATGGTGATTCACATAACAAAATAAAAAAAAATAAATACATTCCTAAGAAGCTATTTGCAACTAAAAAACAAAAACAAAAAATTAATGATGTATGGTGTACCAACATAAAATAAAATTTAAAAAAAAATAAAACACGTCTTAAAAAATTAAAAAAATAAAATACATCTTGAAGGAAATCAATGTTGAATTTGAGAAAAAAGAGATATCCATATTAAAGAAAACAAAGGACAGAAAACATACAAGCCTGGATGTGAGGTCAGAATAGAGATATGGAAAGAAACCAGAGGAGTTAAAATAAAGCACACAAGGAAATAAAGGGGTTGTATGACCTTAAGATGGGGAGAGGGTCTAGAGCCTGAAATAACTCGGGGATTAGAGTAACATAAACATGAGGTGCCAGGCAGAATGTAACAGAGGAAAGGAAAAATCTGTAAGATATGGTGACAAAGCAATCAACAGACCTGATTGACTGGTTCTATGTGAAGAAAAAGTAAGAGGCAGGATTAAGTAGTTAGGCTTTGATTCTGGATTATCAAAAAGAGAGAGAGAGCGAGAGAGAGAATAGACTTTGTGTATGTGTGCGTGTGCGTATGTGTGTGTACGTGCATGTCTAGGGGACAGGAAGGTGGGAGGAGAAGAAGAAAGGGAAGGCGTGGAAATGTTTTAAGGTATGTCTATGTAATGTCAGGAGATGATTTTTCCTCTCCCTTCTTTCCAACTGTAGAGAGCTCATAATCATGAACATGTGCTGAAGAACTCCAACAGCCTGTTTCCTTCTACGTGGCTGAAGAGTCAAGTTCATTATGTCTTAGGGACTTGGAAAGCTCACAAATAACAGTGGTCATTAATCATGCTGGCTAAATTCCTGAGCTGTAGATAGAAAGGTATGGGAAAGTGCAAAATACTAGGCTTTCCCTAACGTTATTTTAACTTACTTTCTGACACGTAAGTTCAGGCTCGGGTTTACACTCTGTTGTTGAAAGAAGGGTTGGAATAGCACCTACTTTGTCTTCCACACCATAAATCTCCACAGCACACAACACTGCATGTTTCACACACAACAGAAAAGATACATCAGAGCCAATAACCTTCCCCTTAGTTGCTGATAAAGTAAAATAGACCCATTCTTTACAGAAACACTTATGTATCTGTTCAGATAAATATTCCCTAGCTGCAATAAAGACTATTATTTTAACTTCAAGATCATTTCTGCATAAACACTGAGTGTAAATTTAAAATCTATATGATGGGAGTATAAAAATAACACTTTAAAGGCAAAAGTATAGCAGTAAATTATATTTAAACATCACATAAACAGGGCGAAAGTTCTCCCTCTCTCCCTTAGTCTCTCTCTAAACATCAAAGAATTAAAGGCAGGATTCTCATTAGTAAGTTGATGGTGATTTAAGATGACATATTGGAAAAGGAGAATTGTAGCTGTCAAATGACCAAAGCTGGCAGAAATAATTCTCCTTTGCAATCCTTTTAAATCTAGGAATTGTGTTGAAGTTCACTTTCTCTTTTGGAAGAGTGCCATTTTTTCCCCTGAATAGTCTCAGTTGTTAGATTTCTGATGCTAAACAGAAAAGGCCTGCTAAGAGGTGAAAACTTAAAAAAAAAAAAAAAAAGGCAATTAAGCCATACTGAGCTGGAAAAAAAATTAACATTGCCTCATTTGTGTTTTCTGTCAACTTGGTGTAACAGAACTGGTTTAACTTATCTAAGTACAACAGACTTGAAAATGCCCAGTGTAGGTAGAACACTTGCCTGGGGAAAGCCTTCCTTAGACAAACCCAGCTGTACTAAGGGAAAAGGGGATTTTTCTGCCATGAAAACTTTTTCACTACAGAGACCAGCTGCTTTAGCCAAAGTAATCATAAAGTCTGTAGAATGGTCTGCACACCATCTGGCTCCTTTCAATGTCTTGGAGACTCCTTCAAAACTGGCTTTAAAAGTATTTTCCCTTGCATACCAGGTGTATTTACTATTGCCTGGAATAAATCTGGTTGGTGTGGGGGTGGAGGATGGGGGCTTGGGATCTTGGAAGGGATTCAACTTTTTCAAAAATAGACTGAGAAACTGCAAATTGTTAGGATAACCAATATCTTGGTTTTGCTACCACTTCCTTTTCAGTTGAATAATAACTGTACATATCCGTAGCTACCCATTTGCAAATAAAATGAACTATCCCACTCTCTTGCTTGGCTCAGTCCCCTCTTTATGATTTATTTAGTATGCTACATACATCTAGCATGATAGTATGCCAATAAGATGATTTCCTCTTTTTGAAAGGACACAAGAATAAATGATAAACTTAACAGGGAGAAAATTCCTGGCAGATATCATAAGTCTCATCTTGAAACACATTCCATTTAAATTGTACAAACATAAAGTTCCATTTATCTGAAAAACTTTAAGCCAAATGTCATCAGTGTATCAACTATTAAAGGCATCTTACTAATAATAAGCACATGCTTGTAAACGAATGTGGAGTAATACCTTTTTCTCTAATGGTTTCCTCAAGATCATGATTTAAGAAAGATCTTCAAAGCACCGTCTGATGGTTTGTAACAAAACAAATTCACATCCTATAAATTAATGTTATACCACAAATGCTTCTGTCTTTTAACATATTTCTTCACATGTGTTTTTCAGAGATGGAAGTTCTCAGAGAGAAGACTGTGAAAGTGTTTGCTTTTTGTACAGTTTCTTCCACACTCTCCTGAACATATAGGTACCTAACCTAAATGTTCTGAGGTCAGAAAGAGTTCTCTATGCAGATTGGGTAAGCCCAGGACCATTGGCAAATATATTTAAACTGACAGCATGGGGTGCTTGAGTTTTTCAGGTAGTACATTCATAGTTAAGATTGAGCCTTTTCACTATTAATAACTCAATAAATGAAAAGACAGCCCAAATTAAAAATGGGTAAAAGATTTTAATAAACATTTCTTCAAGAAGATATATGAATGGCCAACAATTACATGAAAAGATGTTAAAAATCTTTATCAAGGAAATGAAAGTCAAAAGCACAATGAGACACCACTTTATCCCCCCTATGATCAGCTATAATCAAATAATGAAAAATTCTGGAACTAAATAAAAGTAATGGCTGCACAACACTGTCAATTACGCCACTGTGTTGTACACTTTAAAATGCTTAAGATGGTAAATTTTATGCTTTGTGTATTTTACCACACAATAAAAGATAAATAATAACAACTGCTGGTGAGGATATAGAGAAATCAGAACAGTAACACATTGCTGTTTGGAATACAAAATGGTGCAGCCACTTTGGGAAAAGTCTGGCAGTTCCTCAAAAGGTTAAGTACTGAGTTACCATATGACCCAGCAATTCTACTTGTAAAATAGACACAAGAGAATCAAAAACGTATGTCCACACAAAAACTTGTCCAGAAGTGTCCATAGCAGCATTATTCGTGATAACCCACAGTGCAAACAACCTAAACAAACGTCATTTGATAAATGGATAAGTGAAATGTGGTATATATCCATACAATGGACTATTATTTGGCAATAAAAATATGCGAAGTACTGACACATGTTTCCACATGGGTTAATTTTAAAAGCATTAAGTAGGAGAAGCCAGCCACAAAGGACAACATATTACAGGATTCCATTTATACTAATGTCTAGAATAGGCATATGCACAGACACACAAAGTAGATTGGTAGTTGCTTAAGGCTGAGAGAGGGAGGCTGTTTGAGGAGAAATAGAAGTGACTGTTAATGGCTATGGAGTTTCTGTAGCGGATGGTTAAAATGCTCCAAAATTGATTGTGGGGAGGGTTGCACAACTCCGTGAATATATAAAAACTACTCAATTTTATATTTTAAATGGGCGAATTATACAATATGTGAATTATATCCCAATAAAGATGTTATTTTAAAATGAGAATGAGCCTTTTTCTGGTTGGCAGAAGTTGATAAGTGGTGTGTGGGAGTTTATGTCAACAGAAAGGAGGCTTTGGGAGAATGCATCTGCTATACTGATATTCCCCAAAGTTAGCTTTCTACATCTCTCCTCTAGTTGATAGTCTTTCTTTTTGCCACTATACACTTTCCATACTACCGACCTGAGAAAAAACGATCAAGGTAGGAGAACAGGAAATAGCAGGTACCTTAAAGAAAAGTGATAGTAGTAGTATCGTTTGGTTCACACTGAGATGTTCTAGAAGGAGAGCCTCAGATCCAACACTCATCAAAAAGTGTGAAGATGGTGTAGGGAGACCCAGTTATTTATGAGTTTGCCTTCTCTTTCTGAATCCCTACGCTAATGATTAGGAACTTACAATACCTTGACAGCAATGATATGAATATCAGATCAACGACCCTAAGTGAAAATCTCAGAGAAGAAACTTCATCCCTTGATCAACGCCAAGCAATCTCTATGGAGGTCATTTCACCTAATTTCCCTTCCTTTCCTCTACCTTTTCTTTCTTTCTTTCTTTCTTTTTTTTTTTTCCAAGTTATGCCTCCTACTCCTTCTCCAGGAGAAGCCCACCTGCATCCCTGGAGTAGAGGAAGAGGCCTTTATTACAGCTCAGCCCCGCCCAGCCCAGTCCATCCACAGCGGACCTAAGCCAAATCCTCAGTAGTTGGAGATAGACAGACTGCTTTCCCACCAACGCTAGGCAGGCCTGTCCTACCTTTTCCCCTAAAGCAGGAAAGCCCCACACTTCTCCACTCTTCATAATTAATCATTCTTGAGAACAGGCCAAGTCCAGTCCAGCAAGGCATAGGGTGAAGCAGCTGCTGGGGGGCTGTGTGTGAGGGTCAGGGGAGAGGAGTCCAGATCCCCAGAACAAAAGTCACAGCTGGGAAGAGGGAAAGAAGCCTCCATGTCTGCCCTGGGTTTCTGGGGTCCAGGGGCCTCAGGGTGCAGCCCTTGCTCCTCCTGCACAGTCCCCCTGGTGACAGAGCTCAGCTGGGCAGTTGCCAGTCACTAACGAATCCCAGCCACTGGCACCTGCTGCTGCTTGCGGATCTTACTAAAGAGTTCCATGTACTGGACCATGGTATCTGCTGGGCCATAGACAGCATCGTGTCTGTTCCCAAACACTGCAGGAGCCCCTGGTGTGTGGTTGCCTAGAAAACTCTGTAGGAACTTGAGCAACAGGCTCCAGCAGTCGCTAGCTACCACGCAGGGGCCATACTCCACCTCTACGGAGATGCCTCGGGCACTGGGCCCCGTGGTGACTGTGCCCACCTTCACTAGGAAGTCACAGTACTGGTAACAGCTACCCTGGTTCTCAATCTTGCTGGCCTTAGCACTCTGGAAAAAGCCCTTCAGCTTCACCATGAGCACATCGAAGTTGGTGTCGGCAATAAGCCAAGGGCCATTCTCAAAGAGGGCGAAGCAGCTCAGAGGGTACTCTGAGTTGTGCATCACATACATCAGCTTCCCAGCCTGACCTTGGCTGCCAAGAGCGGAGGCAGCTGTGTGGTAGGTCTCACAATCCACGCAAAATGTTCCTTGCTTCTCTGCCCCAAGCATCTCCAACTTCCGGGTGAGGAGCTCCACTGTCTGCTGGACACTCTTGCCCTCAGCCACAGGCATCTGGGACACACAAGTCACTCCCATGGTATCGGGCCAGGAGGGTGGCAGGAACAAACAGCTGAATCACAGTGTTCTCCGGCCGCCCACACTAAGTGAATCCCCCCTAATGCAAGCTTCTGCCGAGGGAGGTGCTCCGGAAATGATGTAAAAACTCTACGTTTTCTTTCTAAGTTAATATATAAATGCTTTAAAAAATTATTCCCGTTCAAAAGTCGGGTTAGCAATATTTTCCCTTTCCCCAACTCTTACCTAGATGTCTAAGCCTCTTTATTTGCAAAAAATTACTAATAATAATCTTTCCTGGTAAAGATAGGTAGGTAGACATAAGAAAAAAAAACAGGTTTCCTTTTTATAAAGTATATTCTCATTGAAGAGTTGAATAAATTCACATTTACAGATATATATATAGCATTATTTTTTTTATTTTCAAACCAATTAATAAAAAATATAATAGCTGATGTTATTGCCTCCATGCATTCGACAGGAGAACAGAGGGCAGAGAATGCCTGTGTAACTATGTCAGGTTGCATTCACAAGCCGAATTTAGTTCTTACACGCCATTTATAGTGTTTAGTAGACAATTCCCAATCAGGGGCTTCAAAGATAACCCAAGCTACCATGGCACAGCTTCACGCATTTCTTTTTTCTTCGCTGCATAATAACATAAACTAGAATTAATCTTATGTTTAGTCTTCCACATTCTATAAAAATAAGAGCTTCTAAAGACACAGAATTTGCTTTAAGAAAGAAAAAAAGAGCCCCCCACCATGATCATCCCCCTATAAGAGAGCAACATTTTAAATTTACCACATGCTTAAGTCCGCATTCTCTTAATAATGTTAATGTAATTAAGCTGCATTTGATCTTCCAGACTTTTTGAAATAAAATTATTCTGAACCAAATTCTCACAAGAATCGAGAAAATCAGTCTTCAATGTGTTTAAACCTAACAAGACCTTATTCTTGTATAGTAAGTTCTTGGCAACAACAACAAAAACAAAACTACATGAAATACAACTGCTATTTCAGTGCAGCAGTATTCGCTACTCAGAGATCTGGTCCTCTCCCTTTATCTCTGATTTCTTATCGTCTACTGCCCACTGGCATCTCCACTTTGAAGTCTAATGGGCATATCAAACTTATCAGGTCCAAAGTGACCCCCTGAACCTCTCCACAATGCAAACCTACTCTTTCTCTCATCTTCTCCATACCCATAAAAATGACAGTGCCATCCTTCTTCTAGTCATTCAGGTCAACCATAAGGTAAGCTTTGAAACCTCTCTTTTCTTTCACACTATATGTTCAATCCATCAGTACATCTTACTAGCTCTCTCTTCTAAATATGTCCAGAATCCAACCATTTCTCACTACCCTCAACTAATCGTGGCCTAATGTAGGTAATATTTTCTCCCATTTGAGTTATCAGAATAGCCTTGTAACTAACTGGTCTCGCTACTTCAGCCCATGCCTCCCATGCACCCCCCTCCCCGCAGGGTGTCACTTTTAAGTCTGGAAAATCATATTGGCTTCTGCTCAAAGTCCTTCATCTCACCCAAAATAAAAAGCAAGGTTCTCAAAGTGATGCATACAAAGCCCCTCTATCTGCTTGTTCCCTTGTTCCCCTGTGTCTTTAATCTCTTACCACTCTGCCAATTGTTCACACCCTGCCCACCACCAAAGGGGCTTTGTATTTACTCTTAGTTCCGTATGGAATGCTCTTTCAACAATTATCATCAAAGCTCCCTCCATCAACTCCTAATCAACAAAGTCTTTCCTAATGACCTTATTTTAAAACCAAATCCATTCCAGACCTTAACCTCTTCCTTCCCTCAAATCACCAATCTTCCTTCTCTGTTTCATTTTTGTCCCTCTATCATCTGACTTAACAGTCATTTTGCTTATCTAAACTATTTTATTTAAGTAAAAATAAAAAAAATACAGCTTTCTGGGTTGTAGTAGTACTGGAGGACTGTATAGACAATGTTATATAAAAGTCAAAACATTATGCTAAGTGAAATAAGTCAAGCAGAGAAAAACAATTATCATATGGTTTCACTCATATGTGGAACATAATAGCATGGAGGACCATAGGGGAAGGGAGGGAAAACTGAATGGGAAGAAATCAGAGAGGGAGACAAACCATGAGAGACCCTGGATTCCAGGAAACAAACTGAGAGTTACAGAAGGAAGGGGGGTGGGGGATTGATTAGCCAGGTGATGGGTACTAAGGAGGGCACGTACTGCATGGAGCACTGGGTTTTATATGCAAACAATGAATCATGGAACTACATCAAAAACTAATGATGTATTATATGGTGGCTAACTGAACATAATAAAAAAATATTTAGCATCTATTTTTATGTGATGAAAATTACAATATTTATGATAAAGTAACACTACCCGCCATTTTAAAAAAATAAAAATAAAGTGATCCAGGTTTTTTTTGGCATATTTCTATTAAAAAAAAGGTCAAAACTGGAATGTGCAGAAAATAGGATGTGGCTGATTTGTGGACTCATATTTATTTTTGTCTTTAACTTTTTTAAAAAGAAGACTCCTGGAGTAGATTGGCATATTCTGTTAAAGACTTAAGTGATCCATTTTGTGTACACCGATGCTTCACAAGGGATGAGCCCAGGGACCATGACCCATTGCTGTGTGTATGTATTTACAAAAACAAAACAAACAAACCACCCATTTGGATTTAAGATAGCCATCACAAACTAAAGACTGTGACTTATTTAGGTGCAATAACCTGATTCCCCAAGTTAGTTACAGTGGGTGTTATTGCTTTTATGACAGGATTTATTCAGACTGCTGTACTCTTCATTTGATGTAACAAAATGCTATTAATCTAAATATTTGTATGTAAAGTATCTGTAGCTAGATTAAGTTAAAAAAAATTTAAAAATAAACTATTTTACTCACATACCATACATTTGAATAATCTCTCTTAAATTGTCTGGTTCATCTCTACTAAAATATACTAGAATGTAAACTCCACTAGTGCAGAAATATTTGGTCTTATTTGTTCAGTGGTATATCCCCAGTGGTTAAAACAGTGCCTGGTACAAAGCTGTCACTCCACAAATATTTGTTGAATAAAATGACAAATTACATACAGATATGAAAATTCATAAGAGCAAATTAAGAATATCTGTTGGTATTGTTATTGTCTTTAATATATTTCACAATGTCATGTTTTCAAAAATGCATTCAATTAAAAATTTGAGAGTAAATAAGAGAATACCCAAGTGAGTTAATTTATTTATAACCAATATTGCATTCATCAGGCTAAATTTGTCACTGAAACTACTAATTACAAATACTCATAAACATATTATGAATTGTCTGTTTATATTTATTTTAATAATTTGCCCATAAAATTAATCAAGTGTCATTATTTGTCAACCTCCTACTTCAACCTTTGCCTTCTTAATAAATATCACTGGCATCAATCCAATAGCTTGTGGTCCTGAAACTTAAGTCATACTTGATCTGTCATTCCCTCTCAAACAATCCGTCAGCAAGCCTTGTTAATTAGAACTTCAAACTCTATTATGCATCTGCCCACAACTCTTACCACCACTATCATCATGCCAGACCAAGCCACTACTATTTCTCTTCTGGACAATGGCAGCAGTCTCTCCACTGGTCCCTGCACTCACATTAGTTCTGTCTTCCAACCCATTTTCCACACCACAGCATGACTATTTTTCTTATAGTACAGACTAGCTCCCAGCAGTCCACGGCTTCCACTGCTTGAAACCTTTCACTTTGCTTTTATAGTTGCTCTAGTTACGTTTTTAGACTTTCAGTGGCAAATATTTTCATACTGCAATACAGGACAAAGAGATCCTGCTGTATACTCTTTACCCAATTTCCCCAAAACTTAAGGTCTTACTTAGTCACAGTATAATTTTCAAATCAAGGACATTAACAATAATAGGATACTAGTAACTAACTGAATGCAGAGGCTATTGGTCTGCAACATAGGGGAAAGACTTCCTGGACACCTAGTCTAAAGTAATTTCCTTGATTTGTTTTCACCACAGCATTTTATCACCACCTGATATTTTCCCATGTATGTATTTTGTTTATTGTCTATATTTCCATACTAGAATTTGAGCACCACATGAAGTGGGACACTTTTTTCTTGTTCCTGACAATATCCTCAAGATTTCAAACTATGCATGCCCAATAGCAGGCCTTCAACAAATATCTATTGACTGTATAAATTAACCAAGGAATATTAAATCAAACTGAAGAATTATAAAACTGTTAATTCTATACTTTACAGTTTTCAATTCATTCCTATATATTTATTAATCTAATTTAGAATAATGGAAAATTACTAATTTAAGGGTCAGATAAGCTTGATTTCATTTCCCAGCTCCCTCACCAACCACCAAGGTTTAAATCCTACTTAAGAGTTAGTTTTCTCATAAGGTATTCAAATTCAAAATCATCCAGCCAGTAAACATTAAAGCCAGTATTCAACCTATGTTTGACTGAAAAAGCACCAAGTTTTATAGCACCAAATTCAAATGTAAGCCCATGATGTCAGTAATTGTCTTTTTTATTACTTATATAATTACTAGTGCTACTATAGTATCTCCCACGGAAAAGACCCTCAATAAATAAATCTTAAAAAAAGGTAAACACTACTAATGAGCCATATGGTGTGCATCCATCATATCTGAGTTTGTATATTCCAATTTCATTTATTAAAAAGGTATTATCCTTGAACATAAAATTCTATTTCAGTATTCTTATTAACAATGTTGTTATTAAATTCCATGCCATCCACATAGATTTATGTCTCTATATCATTCTTGAAAACAAAAACTTTAGTTAAATATCATCCTAGTCCTTGCAAAAATAATTAGCTTTGGTCAAAACACCTGCATTTAATTATTTTTATCAAATTTCAAGGTTTTAAAATCTCCATATATAACATTCAGAAAGATCTAGGATGAAATACACATCTGATATCATGAGATTTTCATACTTTATTTATCATGAAATCAAAGGTTGAATTTGAATAAAATAAAAGGTCAAAAGAACAATAAGCCCCTCTCACTATGTATCATTCTCTGATGCAATTTTAAACTATCTTAATGAGAGTCTGTTACATTTTTATAATATTTTGTTCAAATTTTATCTGATATGCATAGAGTTATCAACTTTTGAAATTCCTGATATTCATGTTTTAGTGTTTAAAACTTAAACATTTTCTGGGAAGCTAGTTAAAAAGTATGAGAATTTCGTGCATGCTCTCAGACATAAACACATGCACACACACAGCAGAAATTATCTGGTTTTTATCTTGACATATGTTTCTATCTCTTTAAATGACTCCCCTATGGGGCGCCTGGGTGGCTCAGTTGGTTAAGCGACTGCCTTTGGCTCAGGTCATGATCCTGGAGTCCCGGGATCGAGTCCCGCATCGAGTCCTGCATCGGGCTCCCTGCTCGGCAGGGAGTCTGCTTCTCCCTCTGACCCTCCCCCTCTCATGCTCTCTCTTTCTCTCTCATTCTCGCTCTCAAATAAATAAAATCTTTTTAAAAAAAATAATAAAATAAATGACTCCCCTAACAAATTCAAAAAGAAAACAGTTATATTTTGAACAGGATCATAGCCAAATGTAGGTTGATATAACAGCAAACCAACTATGTATTTCTGACTTCTATGAGTAAGACTCCATTATCAAATCATTTGTATATGAGAATATATGTGTCCACACACATTAGTTTAGCCATCTCTTTTTCCAAATTATAATTTGTATACCAAATTGTATAAGAAGTTAGAGCTATGAGTTTCACACTGCACTGGTATTCAGTGTTTAAAATCATGGAAGAAAAATTCCCTATTCCAAAGGTCTCCTAAGAGGTGATATGAAAAGAGTCCAAAATAAAACCATCCTACATAGGCATATCATCCCTATTTGGTGAGCCACACAAGAAAGTGCAGATCTGTATTCAGAACGGCAAATCTGTATTCAGAATGGCAAATCTGCACTTTCCTGTGTGGCTCACCAAATAGGGATGAAATGTGAAACTCATAGCTCTAACAAGCCAAGGAATGCTGAAGACTGCCATCAGACCACCAGAAGCAAGGGGAATGGCATGGAACAGACTCTCTCTCACAGCACTAAGAAGGAACCAACCCTACTGATAATTTTGATTTTGGACTTCTAGCCTCTAGAACTGCAAGAAAATGGGTTTCTGTTGTTTAAGCCGTGCAGTTTGTGATACTTTGTTATGGCAGCCCTAGCAAACTAATACAAGGGTTAAGAAGAATAAATAAAAGGAACTGTTTGAAAGGAAAAAAAAAGAAATATTCAAAGGTCTGTCCTGGTCTCATATACCTTTGTAGTTGATGGGCACTGCATATGGGAAGACCTCAATGGATGTTCACTGGCAGAGTGGCTGGCCTCAGAGTCCACCTATCTTGTTTCTCCTCTAGCAACTTCATGGCATGCATCATTAGTTTCACTCTTACACGTGGGTCAAAAGTGAGCAACAGGGGAAAAAGAGGGAAACTTAAGCTTGAGATAACAGGCTGAAAAGAAACAGTGAATACTTGCCTGTTTCACTGACATAGAGAACTATTTAGTATGTCAAAGGATTTTAGATTAATTCACATTTGATGTAGGTATCTCCTATCCAGATCTATGAAACTTTACTTACCAATGATATTATTCCTGATTCAGCTTTAAGAAACTTCTGAAATCTAATACAAGGTAAGCTTATTCCAGATATGATCTCAAAGGGAAGCTGGAGGATTTGGCTCAGAAATGGTACAGACTGAAACAAAGACTAATGAAGTTTCAATATAATGCCCAAAGCAGATTAAGGCTATGTCCACTCAGGAATGAAACAGCCGAGCATTTGGAGAGTAGGAGTGCTGACTTGGTGACTACCAGTCCATCTGACTTTTGGGAGAAAACAACTCTTTAAGATTTCTACCTTTGTTTAGTTGCTCTGGTGTAGGTTCAACACCTTATAATTCATAATATAAGGAACAATAATATCAGAAAAGAAATCTGCTTGTTACAAAAATTTACCCAATCACTGAGTGTCATGAAAATATTGGAAACTAGATGTGTTTTTACCTGACAACCATTGTTTTTTGTCATAACTGTTTAACTGAAGTACCTACAAATGTTTTCTACCATAAACTATATTAGAATAAAGTTAAGCAACTCATTCATGACACATTTTAAGAAAATTTATTTCACAAATGTAAATTTATTTTCCCAAAATATTTACTACACAAAGAAATGATGGACACTTCCAGAAGGAATAAACACTGAGTATTCACTATTTTCTGTTCACATGGAAATCCTGATGAAAATACTTAAGAACAGAAATGATATTAGTTGTTTACACTGTGTCTTCATAGACATTTAGAATTTATAAAATTGCTAGATACAAAACTGAAATATCACAGTCAATACTCTACAGCAGGAATTTCATTGAACCTTATACATGTATCAGTATATCAGTACTGGTATAAATCATTTACGAAGACTATTAAGTTACCTTGGCATTGCATCCTGAACACAAATTAACACCTGACTTGGTTTTTCTGATTTGAAATTATGATTTTTTCAGTACGTTAAGATAGATTGTTCTTATATTAATAATTAAATAACATTTTGATATTTACTTTATGCCATTTGTGTTCTTAACAGAATAACAAAAGAATGATAGTTCTGGATAATTTAAGAGCAATGAGTAGATAATGGACAGAATATAAAGAAAGTAAAAAAGCACATGGCTTCCATTACAGCTAATAAGACATGTACTGGCATAAAGCCATAGAAACAGTCCACAAAATCTTGACCTTGCGACCAGTAATTCCACTGGCCACAATTCTGTGAACAATTGTGATGGCTCTATCTCAGTGCATCTTTCTTTCAGCTATAGAAGTCAGTGATAAAGCCCAGACAATGGTGAAACATGCCTTTATAAAAATTATCTCATAGTCTGAATAAAACCGGAAGCCAAAATCAAACCTAAAGCACATACACAGAAGATATAGTGTTTCACTGGGGTGAAAACTGTAACACAATACTTCCTGATGTCTTAAGACAATTGGTGTTCCTGTATACACATTTTGAATGCCTTGTGAAACTTCCCTTCTTTTGTAACTGTTACGATGTGAAGCAATATTTATATATGCAGCTTAAGGTGACCAAAGCACTAATTAATAAATCTGAGATCCTATAACCATTTGTGCTGTAATAAATAATAATAGCTCTTTGAATTTTTAAAAGCACCTTCCATATGAATTTATTTATATGCACTAACGCTTCAATATGAGCATGTGAAATACAGAGATCTGGCTTTTTGAGTCTGCATTCTTCAAGCGCAGACTAGTTAAAAATATAGCAAACCACAGGTGTTCTGGGACTTCTCCCCCCAGATCTACTGATCCTCAGTGCACTAGCAGCTCTTTCCACTAAACATCTAACAACAACAGATACACAGGTTATAGGTGAGAAATCTACCCTGAAGTGGCTGCAACTTCATGTATACTCCCATGCCCCCAAGCTGTGAAATTCTCCAGCCCTCTTGCAGGAGGAGGTCCTGAAGGAGATATATGTGGGGGACAGAGAGAATGCCAGATGGCTGTTTGTGAGAAAATCTGGGACTGGGGCAGTCGGCCAAAAACAGTGGACTGAATAAAAAAGGATGATCACCAAGAATATACCCTCCCCAACCACCACAAATGAATGGAAGATGAATTCAGGGCTCTCTTTCTCACATACGTGAAAATCCTTCATGCAATTTTTCATTCATGTGTGCAACAAATAACACAAGAGTTCTAAAAATTCAAAAGGATTTGTATTGTGCTCATTTATCTTACTATCATTTTCTTTTGCTTCATTGGAAAATAAAAGGCAGCCCATTGACAAGGAGAGTGTACGCAAACTTAAAAATAAAGTGTTTCAAAAATTTTTATCACCAGAAGCAGATGAGAATGCAAGGAACCACTTTCTACTTGATTTGTAAGTAAGAGGGGTATTTACATTGTATTGACTGTTATTGTACGCCTTTATCACTTTTATTGTTTGCTGCAGTATAGCCCTGTGAAGGTCTGCCAAACCACTGCGGCTTGCTCAAAAGCAGGGCTGAATTTTAATTAAGCCAAGGCAAATAGACACAGAACAGTTGAACTTGATTAGACCACTTGTCCTGATGCACACACAGAGGGCATTCAGCACACTTATTCTAATAAGTGACAAAGTCAGTTCACATACTTGGTGAAATAATCAAGATAAAAACCATCATTTGTCAGCATACTCCTTCTACATAAGACTTTTGCTTCTCTGTTTTAATACAATAAGCCACCAAGGAGAGCTGAAACAAAAGGTAGCCATTAAGGATACATGTGCCATAGTTTCTTGATAACAGTAATATTCTACATTCCCTGGGAAGAAGGGGTATATGAGTTTAGTAATTAGGATTCAACAGCATTGTTCAAGTATAGAAATAAATACATCTATGTGATTTTCTTTTCAAATATTTCAACCTAAAAAAAAAAAAAAAAACCAAAAAACCTTACCACAGCATTTAGCCCAGATAAGGGAACAGGTGGGATGTGAGAATTTCATGAATTTTTATTTTTGATACTTCAGGAAGAACAAAGCATCCAGGTTTCTGGCTTGAGCAGCAGAACTGTGCTAAAATGTGTTCCCACAGTTAACTTTTGAAATCAGCCAGAGAACTTCATGCAAGTAACCTCTGGAATATTCTCTAAAACAACTTTCCTATACACTTCCAGACTCTAAGCAAAAACCTCACCTTCCCTAAAGGTGGGGAAATGGTCATAGGTAGTATTTCAAAATTAAATGTACAAAAAGATATTCTTTCTATATATGTGTATATGGGGTGATGGAAAGAGAGATCCTAAAGTATCAATAAGCTATTATTTCTTAAGGTATCAGTGAAAATTCAAAGATAGGTCTAAAAGTTAAAACAGTACTTTGCATACACATCGAAGTATACTGTAAAGAGTAGCCCTTCCTTTGATAAATTCAAATCACTAAGTCTTTAATAGCATTTTGCACTTTACTTCCCAACATTCTAATATAATTGACTACACTTAATCCTAAGAAAATAATCCCTCGGGATTAGCAAAACAAAAATTCAGTCAATTCCTAAACATAAATGGATACTTTTTCTGTGCAGAAAAGCAAACTGGGTTTTAAAAAGAAAACAAAATCTCAAGTTCTTATCCTTGATAACAGCAAGTAAAAATTAGCATATTTCAGCTACTTCTTTGTCTGCCACAATTTCACTCTTCATTTGTCTACATGAACGAAGGAAGAAATCAGTTTGGTGCGGATTCACCTAAAATTCCTGATAAATATACTTTTGAGTCATTGGCTAGAAAAAAACAGACTGTGAAACCAGATCATTCTGAATTTGAATCCTATCTATGCAACTTCCTAGCTACATTATGGATCAAGTTACTTAACTTCCACTTTATAGTTATAAAATGTGATGAAATAACATCTTGGGAACAAATATAAGAAATATTCCATTTAATTTCCACACAACTGATTTTTTTTAGTTTGTTGTTGTGGAGAGGGAGGGGGAGGGGCAGAAAGAGAGACAGAAAGAGAATCTTAAGCAGGCTCCATGCCCAGCACAGAGCCTGAAGCAGGGCTTGATCTCACAACCCTGACATCATGACCTGAGCCGAAATCAAGAGTCAGATGCTTAACCAAATGAGCCATCCAGGCGCCCCACTACATAATTAATTTTTAAATGATGTTTTTAATGTGCAAAAGTTGAATATACTCATATAATAGGAAACAGGTTTCCATTCCATGAAACCTAGCATATTTTCAAAAAATACTCAGATCTTAACTTTTAGGCACAATTCTGAGAATTTTGCAGTATTGCCATGTTGTACATGCTATTTTGATTTTGTTATTTTTATTCCCAATAGAGCATGCTATCTACCAGTTTATGTCTAACATGTTTAGATATACCTGGGGCTAATGCAATATGTATGATTTCCATGGATCTATCCTTCTTATCCATATCTGCCTTTCATTTTTCAATTTCTACTCATTTTCATGAAATAAATGAACAACTTTTTAAAAATGCAAATAACTGCACCACTAGTGCTCCTTAGGCAAAGAGGGAAATGTTACTCAAACTCAACTGTTGATTAGCATTCATCAACTTCATGGAATAACCTGAAGTCTTCATTTCACATCTGCTATTCAAAAGGTCAGACTGTGGTTTACAAAAGTCTATTTTTGGATGTTAATGTGTAATACAGAAGACAGATTATTCCAAAGTCAACTCTACAAAACATTAAGGAAAATTTCTGACATACACGTTATTCTGCATTTTATGTAGGACTTAGTTTCTAATGACCATGCATTAGTATAACATCCATATCCTGCTACACTCTATCACTCAACCCCATTCAGTCCCCCATTACACAGATCACAACTGGTAATTTTATATTTATGTTATAGCTTTTGTTGTTTTCTCTCTCCTTCCTTTATAGCTTGTAGGCTATATATGGGTATCATCTTTTTTATCAGCAATATATAAAAATTGTTTCAAAACAGTGACCAACACACATTCAAGGCTCAAAAGACATTTGTTGAATGAATCTCAAATGAATAAAACCTAACGTTTAAAGGATAAACTCTTAATTTAGGAAAGATGGAAGGAATCTGTTTTGCTTTATTTTAGTTTTCCTTCTGCTAATTAATTTCATTTACAAAGTAATTTGCTCATTGGTTTAAATTAAATCCAGTGTATATTTATTATTTAATTTTTCATCAGATCAAAGAGGTGGATGAGACCTTGAGAGATTATTCTTGCCTTGAGGTACTGCTACTATTCCAAGCATTTCAGTACACATTAGCTTTTTCTTAAAACTCTGGAAGCCTCATGAAATTCAGACTAGAGATAATCTTGCCTATAGGATAGAAAAAAAGATATCTACAAATGATCCTAATATATAACCAAAAGTTAGAATTTGCAAATATTTACTCTTAAAAAAGATAGCAAATTATGAATTTAAGATTATAGTCTACCCCATCCTCTCTCTGGGGATGAGGATTTTGTGCATAGTGTTCTTTACCAAGGGACTGTTGATATGTTGATTGAAATAATGGGCACAGAGGCAGAATTGGAAGGGTCTAGAGAAAAGGTAGAATGAGGGGAGGACAGTTAAAGAGGGGAGGAATGAGTGTTACAAAAAAAGATCAGTTGTGGAGAGTGCTTAAAGTGGAACTAAGAAGGAAGCACTGAAGCATATGAGATCTTTAAAGAAGGAAAAGTCAAGAGGACCCTTAAATATTTTGGCCACTTATCCAAAAAATTAGTAAATATCAAAATCAGCCCTCAAAGTTTTTTGGATTTTTTGCTTGTTGTCAAAAGTAGGATTTGTGTTTCTTTTTTTTTAAGATTTTATTTATTTATTTATTTGACAGAGAGACAGCGAGAGCCGGAACACAAGTAGGGGGAGTGGGAGAGGGAGAAGCAGGCTTCCCGCAGAGCAGGGAGCCTGATCCGGGGCTTAATACCAGGACCCTGGGATCATGACCTGAGCCAAACGCAGATGCTTAACGACTGAGCCACCCAGGCGCCCCAGGATTTCTGTTTCTTTGCAGTATGTCACTGGCCTGAGAATGACCACAAAGTGACCTGGCCTTGTGAGTACAATCTTTTATTATTATTATTATGTTATGTTAATCACCATACATTACATCATTAGCTTTTGATGTAGTGTTCCATGATTCATTGTTTGCACATAACACCCAGTGCTCCATTCAGTACATGCCCTCTTTAATACCCATCACCAGGCTAACCCATGCCCCCACCCCCTCCCCTCTAGAACCCTCAGTTTGTTTCTCAGAGTCCATAGTCTCCATGGTTCGTCTCCCCCTCCGATTTCCCCCCCTTCATTTTTCCCTTCCTACTATTTTCTTTTCTTTTCTTTTTTTTAACATATAATGTATTATTTGCTTCAGAGGTACAGGTCTGTGATTACAATCTTAAGGGTAGTTTAGAAGTCTCTCGAGTCTTACTGTTCTAATACGGTAGCCAATAGCCAAACATTAAATTAATCAAACTTAAAATTAAAAATTCAGTCTCAGGTCAGTTGTACTAACCTCATTTCAACTACTCAGTAGCTACATGTGGCTACTGACTTCCCTATTGGGAAAGCAAAGATACAGCAAATTTCCATCATTGCAGAAAATTCTACTGGATGGCCCTGTTCTAGAACATTTTGGGGCATATATCACACATAGGCTATTCAAATGCTCTTGGTCTGATGAGTGGCATCAAGTACTCCAAGGAAAATATTTTATCATTATTTATTCTACTTTAAGTAGTAAATATAAAATATTAACAATGATGATGCATTTCAGTGTACGTACTAAGGTCCAGAGATCTCAGAGTTGTTTCTACTTTTGTTGTTGAAATTTATCGGACAGATTTTTGTGAGATAATTGCCTCCCTATATCACTTGGCTACATTACTCATTCAGGATTATATTTTTAATGTGTTAAATAATCTGAAGATTTAAATTTATAGTCAGGGGCACCTGGGTGGCTCAGCTGGTTTAGTCTCTGACTTTGGCTCAGGTCATGAACTCAGGGTCCTGCAATCGAGCTCCGTATCAGGCTCCCTGAAGCAGGGAGTCTGCTTGTTCCTCTGCCCCTCCCTCTGCTTGTACTCTGTCTCTCTCTCAAATAACTAAATAAAATCTTAAAAAAAGTTATAGTCAAAGCTACCCAGTGGGTAAGAGAAATATCAAGAAAATAATTCTATTTTATGTCATGATGTTTTGTTCACATCAGAATAGTATATGGAAGGAAAATGCAGTGATTAAAATATAAAATAAACAGATGAACAAAAATGCCCTCAAAAGACAAACGCCAAGGTCAGTGTGAAATGGAAACTTCTAAATATGGCTGGGACAGGAGGAAGTACATTGCTCCTAGGCTAATGTTAATTCTTAGTAAATTCTACATCATGAGGGAAGAGAACCCAGGAAGACATGCTTTAGATTAGTGCCAGTGCAGGAGGAATGCCAATAGTAGAAAGGGGAGGTGGTGAGTATTTGGATAACTTTAATTTTATTTTATACAAAGGAGAGGATGTTGCCAAGAGAGTTAGGAAAGAGTAAAGGATAAGAATCCCAAGGCCTCCTTTGAGTTGAGGACTCTGATATGTATGTAAGAAGGGAGAAAATTCCCACCTGAATAAGTAGGAGAAGGGCAATTAGAGATATTTTAGTCTGAGGGGCACCTGGGTGGCTCAGTCAGTTGAGCATCTGCCTTTGGCTCAGTTCGTGATCTTGGGGTCCTTGGATCGAGCCCCACATCAGGCTCCGTGCTCAGTGGGGATTCTCCTTCTCCCTCTCCCTCGGCCTCTGCCTGCCCCCCACCACTCGTGTGTGTGTGTTTGTGTGTGTGTGTGTTCTCTCTCACTCCCAAAATAAATAAATGAAATCTTGAAAGAAAAAGGATATATTTTAGTCTGAGAGCTACCCTGGCTGTCCAAGTAATTTAAATAATTCTAAGTTGGGCAGGAAGATGAAAGTTATGGCAAAGTAAATAATATCAAGGATTCATATAAACAAATGATATGCATATTTATTTCATATATGGAGAAGGTACTTAAAATATTCGAAACATGCTTACATTATACATAACAGCTGAATTCAGGATTTTTTTTTAAAGATTTTATTTATTTATTTGAGACAGAGAGAATGAGAGACAGAGAGCATGAGAGGGAGGAGGGTCAGAGGGAGAAGCAGACTCCCTGCCGCGCAGGGAGCCCGATGCGGGACTCGATCCCGGGACTCCAGGATCATGACCTGAGCCGAAGGCAGTCGCTTAACCAACTGAGCCACCCAGGCGCCCCAGGATTCTTTATAGTTAAAATGTATTGCTCTCTAGTTAGGTGTGATGCTGATATGTTTAAAACCTTTGAACAAGAGTAACTAAGTAAAGAACCAGAAAAGTTGATGACACACAAGCCTAGCAGCAGAAACAACTGACCCTGTGGTCAGACCTTTGTATTTCAGTAGACCTTACAATCCAAGGGGAATAATTTAATGTACTGGTGCCTCTATTTGTCTTTAGGCATCTATGAAATATATTTCAAGCTCCCAAAAGAAAACAAAGGACTTTAACTGAGGGTACTCTTTTAAAATAAAGCATATCAGAGGGGAGGGGGGTGAGGGGATGGGTGAAATAGGCAAAGGGGATTAAGGGCACACTTATGATGAGCACTGAGCAATGATGTACAGAATTGTTGGATCACTATATTGTACACCTAAAACTAATATGACACTGTATGTTAACTATACTGGAATTAAAATAAAAAACTCAACATAAGTAAATGAATGAATCAATGAAAGAATACATACTCTTAATTGGTTAGAAGCTTCCATAAAAGAAAGGTACTGAATGGCAACAGCATGGTGTTGTATTTTGATTACTGAAGAACACCATATGATTAATAATATTTAATGAGTGCTTCCTGTATTCTAAGTGCTTTATATGTAATGACTGTTAATCCTCACAACTCCATGAGGGAGGTAACTATAATTATCCCCATATTATAAATGATAAAATTGTAAAACTGAAGCCAAGTTTTGATTCCAGGGCTCATGGGTTGATTCCCAAAGAACTTTCTCACAAATGATTACAGCAGGCTTCACAGAGGACCTAATGAAAAGCATAGATATCAGCAAAGAGACAACACTATTGGAAAACAAGTGGAAATCTAAGTAGGTAATGGATCCACAGTCCCTTCACTGAACCTATTGTATTTGGAATAAAACTGAAAGAGAAACCAAACACCCAGTAGGCTCATCACGCTTTGTTTAATTGATCAGTTCCTGAGAAAAACAGGGAAGAGCCCTCAAATTAGAGGAATACTTGCTTTATCCCTCAGTTCTTTTCAGAGCCTAATGTATTGTGAGCTTTCAGTAACTGTTCAATGCATAAGCATAAACAGGATGGGATAGGACAGGAACAGGAGAAAGGAGGAACTCCAAAAGAAGTCACGGGAGAGCAGTTTGGGGGGTGAAGCAGGCAAAAGTGGGAGATAGGGCTATGTGATGGAGACAGTGCTACTGTTGGGCCTCAAACAATTAGTAGCGTTTCAAGAACTGGAGAAAATTAAGGGCTGAGTCAGGATATTTTTTTTTTCTATTTTATTATTTTATTTTATTTTAATTATTTTTTATTATGATCAGTTAGCCAGCATATAGTACATTATTAGTTTTTTTTTTTAAAGATTTTATTTATTTATTTGAGAGAGAGAATGAGATAGAGAGCATGAGAGGGGGGAGGGTCAGAGGGAGAAGCAGACTCCCCGCCGAGCAGGGAGCCCGATGCGGGACTCGATCCCGGGACTCCAGGATCATGACCTGAGCCGAAGGCAGTCGCCTAACCAACTGAGCCACCCAGGCGCCCAGTACATTATTAGTTTTTGATGTAGTGTTCAATGATTCATCAGTTGCGTGTAACACCCAGAGTTTAGAGCATACACGAAAGGAAGAAGGTTCAGGCTTCCCTTCAGACCTCCGTCTAACAGCACTGAACACTGACCCTGGGTCAGGCCCTATTCCACCAATGGAAATAAAGATCTATACTCTCATCACATTCGGGAGGTGAACAGGAAGAAAAAGCTGGAAGAAGAGGGAAAAGAAGCACAGTACAGACGGTCATGCAGTGTGGACGTCCTTCCAAGGAGCCTAAGAGAGGCACATATAGTTTGCATTACCTTGCCAACTAGATGTTAAGTGCCTTGAGGGAGGAACCATATCCTTAAACATATTAAATGCTTTAATAATGTTTTTGCATATAGCCAGTAAACAACAAATCATTATTTGAGAAGCAGTATGGCATAATTTAAAAAATGTATAGGCTTATGAGTCTTGAAATAGAACTGCTTCAATTTCCTTGTCTGTAAAAAAAAAAAAAAAAAAAAGCAAAATAAGACAAAAGGAGACTATTAGATCATTTTAGGATTCTTTTCAGATATATTCATTAAAAACCCACAATCAGAATTGTCAGTTATTTAGCATCACTGTTACTAAGGAGTTCTCCTTTGAGGGGCATGGCATAACGGGTCAGAAAGTGCATGTGGCGGGGCGCCTGGGTGGCTCAGTTGGTTAAGCGACTGCCTTCGGCTCGGGTCATGATCCTGGAGTCCCGGGATCGAGTCCCGCATGGGGCTCCCTGCTTGGCGGGGAGTCTGCTTCTCCCTCTGACCCTCTTCCCTCTCGTGCTCTCTGTCTCTCATTCTCTCTTTCTCAAATAAATAAATAAAATCTTTAAAAAAAAAAAAAAAAAAAAAAAGTGCATGTGGCCTCTTGTCAAGTCTATCAGAAGCCCACCTCTTTCCACCTGAAACAATGGGCTGAGCACAGAATCTTATCAGATTTCAGACACCTGATCCCTGAGGATTAGAAGCTTTGTTTGTGGGGCGGGCTGGCAATAAGAAATGTAGAAGAGAAGAGAAGACAAGAGAAGACAAAAGAGAAAACTACATAGGTGACTCAGTTATGTATCTGTCCTTAACCCAACTACAAATACCCTCTTGACAGAAAACTCTTGCTCTGGTGTATTTCATTTAACAAGTCAAATCTACAAACCTACTGCAATCATCATAAATGGGACATTAGTAGAGGGTGCACGGAGTGAGATTCATGATCTATACTAGGCAAGTCCAACTGCAGGTTTCAGGTATTGATAATGCACTTCTGTGAGAAAGTCATTTTGGAAATGAGATTGTTAACATAGGTAGGATACTTTAAATAGAGGACATAGCACTAAATGAATATAATAAACTTCACATGTTAACAAACATTTGGCTTGAGACATAAATATGACTGCCTAAGACTAGTCTGTAACATTTAGTGGAGTGAGAGTATGATCTAGATTAATCCATAAAGATGTGTTTTATGAATTAATGCATAAAGATGTGAAGAATCAACATCAATTTGAAGAGGTAAGAAAACTGGAGTGGCAGCTATTTTGGTTTGTTCATGTGAAATAGCCTGTGTAAAGGACTCAAGATGGGACAGGAAAATTCCCTCCAAGTGAGAGAGAGTCAGTATGTCTCAATGAATCAGTCACGGCTCTCGTGGGAACAGAGACGATTAGCATGTTTAGTGATTGATGTGGAGAGAGGTAATAATTCACATTGAATCTTAGCTCAAAGGCTTTGCTATCTCACACACAGAAAGACGAACATTTGTAGTCTACACTTCAAGTAGTCACATTGTTCTAATGCACTATAATTTCAGGAATGATCTGAAAATATCCATCAGTCAGTTCTGCTGCATTCAGAGAACTTTATTGCGGAGAATCATTTACCATTTGATGTGGTGGATTAAGGAATTCCAGTATTTTCAACTTTAGAAGCATTTAATAGGCTTTTTATCAACATGCTGCATTTTCCCCATAACATGTTGCCATAACCAAGGGGAAAACAAAAACCACCATCACAACAAACTTGTTACCCAAGAGATTGAAATACATATTCAGTGTGCTAGTAATTTTTTCTGATGTTCTGTTTTCAGAAACATAATTATTTTCTTTTTGCTTCAGGATTGCTGATTTTGCTTTCAGATTAAGGCTAATGTTAAAAGTGAGACCAAGAGAAAGAAAATGTCTTCTCCATGAAGAGTAATTCTATTACCATTGCTGGACCAGCCTTGTAGCTAAGAGGTATATTCTTTCAAGAAGAAAAACTGCCTCTATCCAAAGAATGACTGCAGACTCTATCTTTAAGTATAAAAAGCAATGATGACACAATTAGCCTTAGAAACTGGTGAATCACTAATAGCCAGCATAAAATAAGGCAAAAAGGAAACTGCTAATATCTGGCTACATGTGAAATTATCTTGAATGAAGTACAAGAAAATTCCAGTTGTACTGTTCAAAATGTCTAAAGAAGAAACAATCACTATCAAATGAGGACAATGAGGAACTATCCAGTAAATGTGATGCCCTCCTGTTCCCCGATGATTTTAGCTTCCTGTCTCAGTCACTATCTCTAATATATGATCCTTGTCATAATTTATAGTACTTTCAGTATCCATTAAAAAAAATTCTCTCACCATTTTAACCTAGTAATTCACTTTACTCCACTCCACAGATCTGGTTCTCCACCCTGACTTGGCCACTTGGTCCCATGGTCATTCCCTAGATTTTGTCACATGCTGAGCTTTCAGCATCACACTTTATAACCTCCACCTGCTAAGTTTCCAGCTGACTCTGTCTAGTACCATTTCGACAATTTTTTGATGTTACCAGGCCCTGAAACCCATTTATTTTACTGACTTTTCACCATTTCTCATGTCCTTAATATCCTTATTTCTCTTCCTATCAAGCATAAACTCCATGATTTATCATTATAATCACTTTATTGCATACACCCTCAAATCTCCTTGCCCGCTCTCACTTCTGGAACTCACCTGATAAACCTCAAACCCCAGCTACAGCCAATTCTCCATTCATTCCTTGCTCAATCTCATGTCAAACCTTCTGGGGGAAAATATGTAATTATTCTGACTAGTCTCATTTCCTATACTCCTAGATCAGTGGTTCTCAAATTTACCTACACATTGAGTAATTTTTAAGATGTGTTAAAGCCAGGCACGACCCCAGGATTCTGAGTTAATTGGTCATGGCTGTAATCTATGCTTTGGAATTTTTAAAGACTCCAATGTGAAGCAAAGTTCAAGAAACCCATTCTTCATGACTATTTTATTCTCTTCTTCCTCAAACTGTCAAGAGCTCCTTCTCCATTCTCAGTTGAGGACACTGCTTCTCATTTACCTGAGAAAACTGAGGCAATCAGTAGAAAATTGCTCCCAAGCCCCTATGACCACATCTGCCCACATGCCTACCCCAGTGCCCAACACTGTGGATCACCAGTGTGTGTTCCCATTATGGGCTACATCTTATGTGCTCTGGATTCCATCCTTTCTTGCCTACACAAGGACTTGGCTCCAAACATTAGCCTCAGTCTCTCCTAAATCACCAATCTCTCCCTCTCTTCTGGATCATTCCCAAGAGCGTTCTATGTTACTCTTTACCCATCTTAAAAAGAGCCTCTCTTGATTACTTCCAAACCACAGTTTACAGCCCCATTTCTTTGTTCCCCTTAAAAGTGAAAGTTAAAAGTGGCAGCTGGGTGGCTTGGTCAATTAAGCATGCGACCCTTAATTTTGGCTCAGGTCATGATCTCAGGATCCAGAGACCGAGCCCTGTATTGGACATATTGGACTCCACACTGGGCATGAAGCCTGCTTAAGGTTCTCGCTCTCCCTCTACCTCTCTCTCTTTCTCCCATCCAAGTACTAACCAGGCCCAACCCTGCTTAGCTTCCGAGATCAGACGAAATCAGGCGCGTTCAGGGTGGTATGGCCATAGACACCTCTCTCTCTTTCTTAAAAAAAAAAAAAAAAAAAAGTGAAAGTTAAAAAAATTTTAGTAGGTGTTATTACCTCCAATTCCTCTCCTCAATTCTCTCCTGACCCAAGTATTTCTGTCACTCAGGCTCTCACACCCAACACTCCCTGAAACTGATCTGGTCAAGGTCACTAAAGGCTACCAAGTTTTTAAAACTAATGGTCAATTCGTAGGTCTCATCTTCTTTGATAAATCAGCAGTATTTGATACAATCAATAACTCTTTACTCTTTGAAACACTCTGTTTATTTGGCTTCTTGAACAGGGATCTGCAAACTATAGCCTGTGGACCAAATCAAGTCTGATACCTCTTTTTGTAAATAAAGTTTTAGTGGAATATGGTCATGTTTATTTTGCTTACCTGATACCTGTGGCTGCTTTGTGTCTAAAGAGCAGAGTTGTGTAGTTGCAAAAGAGACCTTTTGGCTGGTGAAGTCTAAAATATTTACTATCTGGCCCTTTACAGAAGTATTTTGCTAAGGATCCCCCTTCCCCTGTATCTATTCTTCCTACAGTTTTTCCCATTTCAGTTAATGACAACTCTATCCTCCTAAATGCTCAAGCCAAAAATCCTGTACTCTCCCGCTTGCCTCTTTCTCTTCTTTCACACCATACATATAACGTCTCAGCAAACTCTGCCCTATCTTTAAAATATATTCACAATCCCTATCACTTCTCACTACCTCCACTGCTACCACCCTGGATGAAGCCATCATCATTTCTTGCCTCAACTATTTAATGGATTCATAACTGGTTTCCCTGTTCTTTCCCCTGTACCTCTACTCAACCTTACATACCACCCTCCCTCAGTTTATTCTCAATATAGAAGCCAGGGTTATACTTTAAAAACATTAAGTCAGATAGTATTATGCTGTTTTCAGAACATTCTACTCACTTCCTCTTTTAGTCATATTAACTAACACTCCTTTAACCTACAAGATCTTACATGATTTTTCTGACCTTATATGTGTTCCTCAACCACCCATCATTTTGACCCAGCCACTCTGATCTCCTAGCTCTTCCTTGAACATGCCAGTCATGTTCATTCCTCATAGCCTTAGCACTGTTGTTACCTTTGCCTGGGATGCTCTTCCATGAGACTTCCTCATGTCTCTAGTCCTTATCTCCTTCCAGTCTTCCTCAATTATCACCTACTCAGCGAGGTCTTCCATGTCCATCATCCTTAAAAATGTAAACCCTTCCCAAATTTCCATATCCTACTCTCCTGCTTTATCTTTCTCCAATGCATTTATCACCATGTAAGATATATTTTACATTTTATTTTATCTCTCTTTATATTAGAATATAGTCTCCATGAGGATAAGATTGTTATATATTCTGTTTATTGCTGAATCCCTAGTGTAAGAAGGCACTTACTAGGCCTTCATGAATATGTACTGACTGAATCTACACTTGGATGCTGAAAGAAGAAAATCATTTGGAAAGTTACTCAATTTTTCTTGTCTTTCCATTTTCCTTTAGTAAATTCCCAGACGTTCATATCCTAATGCCTTTGAGCTCAATTCAAATATTTATTGATCTAAAATTTGCACCAGGTTTTGTGCCAGGACTCAGTAATGCCAAAATAGCTTAGATCAATGCCATTTAATGTGATAGGACAACTAAGTTATCATGAGGTCCAGGGAGTGTTCAATCTAAAGAGTTCAAAAAAGGCTCCACAGAAGGGACAACCCACTTACTGTCTTCAAAGATAACCCAGGATTTCCAAGGACAATCCTGGGTTAACAGAAGGGCAAAGAGAATGCAGCCAGAGTGAGTATCACAGAAAAGGTACAAGTATAAAACAAGGATTAACCACAATATTTCTATACAGCTGAAACATACTGTGAGTTTGCAAAGGGAATCAAGTGGCAGGGCATGAAACTGAAGAGCTGAGCACTGGCTAGATGACAACGCAACTTATTTTACAAATTTAAGGTGTGGGGACATAATTTTCTTGAATACAAATTAACTTCGCACTTATGGTTAAATATTTCTAAATAAAGGTACTCTGAGTTGATATAGAAAAATTTACATGCATATAAAATGTATATGCACATTCCAGTGATTATTTACCTACCTTTATATCTATACAAACACTTAGAGCAGTATCTCTACCTATGTCTCCCTATACTCCTCTCCATATAAAAATATTATATCCATATTATATTACATAAAGCAGCTGATCATTCTCCAACTTTAAATTAACCCACATTTAGGGAGGACACACAGAAAGTACCAGAGTAAATATACCAGAGTTTCAGGAATGAGCCTGCCACTTATGAGCCAAATGGCATAGATCAAGTTTCTTAATCCCTCTGTGTATTAGTCTCTTCATTTATAAAACAAGAAAAATAACACCATTCCTCACAGGAATTGCTCTAAGGATGAAAGAAGGTAATGAAAAATTCCATTTAAATATAAACACCATAAAAACGGTAGTAGGAGCAGTAATAGCAGCAGTACAAAAGGTAACATTGACAATTTACAATTATCAGATATTGATAGTTTTCTTTAGCTACAACACAGAGTTCAGTTTTTATAACTGTGTCAAAAATTCAAGAAAAGAGATACAGATGGAAAACATCACAATGATATCTATTTATTTCCCATTTATTAATGTGACAAATGCTTACTGGAAACTAGCCTTAATAATTAAACACTCTCAATTTAATGTTTACCAAGTGCCATATACTATTCAAGGTTTACATTATTTCACTTAATCATCACAAAGTCTCTTTGAGATATTATTTATATTATAGGTATGTCACAAAGTAACCTCAGAGAGTTCCAGTAACTTGCAGGTATCACACGGCAAGCCTGCGTAAAAGCCACGGGTCACAGCCAGCTCTGATTCTAGTGCCACCATCTGTAACCACATTACACCGATTTATACTGAGCACATGGACCCTTCTGCAGGCCTATAATAGGGTCTCAAGAAATTTGTGTTTAAGTATAAATTGGTGAATTCACTGCACAGTCACAAAACAAATATGAATCCTCTCCAGAGAGGTCTCATTTAACTTTTCAAAACTGACATTTTCTTTGTGCCCTGAGCCACACTATAAACCAAAGGATACACTGTGCATTTCTCAAAAAACAGGGCAAGTACTTGGTTCATCTTAGCTAAATAACCTACATAAAGTAGATATACAATATATTTCTTGAATTAATAAACCAGAGGGTAGGCATAACTCAGATACATGAATTTTTAATACAGTCTTAATTACTACAATCAGTATGTAGAAAGAAACCTGGGTGGATGGGCTCTACAAAATTACAGAGAAACATTCAATTTACAAGTTCAATATCTGTAAGAATTTTTTTTAATTTAAAAAAAAAAGAGCTGAAGACAGAACTAGCATCAACAGTGAAGGAGAGAAGAAAATTAATGAAGAACCACAAGGCCAGCCTTAAGACTGTGTACCTACTCAGCCAGAAGAAGTCCAGTCAAGCATATCTGGTCTACCCAAGGCCAGAATTAAGGTGTTCTTTGCAACCAACATGATGAGTTATAATGAGAAAAATCTTAAATAGGGAGCTCTGGTATTTGGGCAGGAAATAAATCTTAGCAATAACCAATTCTCCACTATTCCAGCACATGCAGAATTGTACTATTAATTAACATGAAGATGCTTTTGGTTTAATTTTCTAAAGTGATTTACAAATCAAAGTGGTGTATATTTTTTAATGCAATTGCCAAACTGCACTGACTTGAGATGGGTACAGAATTGACTCATTCAGCAAGTGTTCATGAGCACATACAAAGGGATAGTCATTGTGTTGTGAAAGAGAATGTAAGAAGATTAAGTGCTCTGTTCTCAAGAAGTAACTTATGAATTCATAAGTGAGTAACTAAAATAAAATGGGATGGGTACAGAAACAGAACTATGAGCCGTGCGATCTGGAAACACTGCAGGGGTAGAGGACAAACTCAACAGGGTGAAAGAGACTTTAGAGAGGAAGAGACATTTGAACAGAATCTTGATAGATGAGTAGATGTTATCTAAATGAGAAATGAATACAGACAAGGGAAATGCCAAAAGCAGGAAGGACATGACCAAGAGGGAAAAGTGTAACAGACATAAATCATGGTAGGTGGGTAAGTTTGAGTGTGTATAAAATGTACAAGGTGGTCAAAGTGGCAGGGAATGAATCTATAAAGGTTGAATGAGTCAAATTTAAGCAGCACCATGTTGTGATGGAAAATGCCTGTGCTCTGCAGTAACAGGACATGTGCTGAATTCCAGTTCTGTTCCTTATACCTGCTCTTTGGACTTGGAAAGAAACTTCTCTGTATATTAAATTCCTGTTCAACAAAGCAAGAGATAACAATACCCCATCTCAGGGCACCTGGGCGACTCAGTTGGTTAAGCTTCTGCCTTCAGCTCAGGTCATGATCCCAGGGTTCTGGAATCGAGCTCCGCATTGGGCTCCCTGCTCAGCAGGGAGTCTGCTTCTCCCTCTCCCTCTGCCCCTCCTCACCCCCACTTGTACTCTCTTTCTGTCTCTCTCAAACAAATAAATAAAATCTTTTAAAAAATACCCTATCTCCAAAGGCAAGTTTGGGAGTTGAAGACAATCATGTTATATGCCTACTAATGTAAGTTTCTTAATAAATGATAATAATTAGACACTTTAAATCCAAGCTAAAAATTTTGGATCTCATGGGTAGACAATGGAGAGCTTAGGACTATTTTTAAGCAAGGAAGTGATTTTTTTTAGGATGATCTCCCAGACACAGTATGAATAATGGACTGAGGAAAATGACAGAGAAGCTAATCAAAAGATTATTAGACAGTTCAGGTGAAAATAAAGATGGCTTTGAAATGAGATACCAGCAGTTATTATAGAGAGTACACAAGATATAATTTGATGGTAGAACTGACAAGATGTGATAACCAATTAGATATAAAGTTAGAAAGTTGATTATACTGATCATGGTTTCTGGAAAAAAATGGAAACCTTAAGCTCTTACAGTTAAATATATATATACATGTCATATATGTATGTTATTTAAGAGAAATCTTCATTTTCTGTCTATGCCTATGTTGTCAGCCATGAGTGCGACACCCATTCCATCCTCAAATACAGATACATCTAATTTCCATCCTCAAACACAGATAGGTCCAATTAATTTCTATGCTAAAACTTGCAATTCTCCTCACTTTCCTCTTCAAAAATATACATACATTTTCCACTTATGTCTCATTGATCAATCCGCCAAATCCTAGGTTACATTTTTCTTTGAAGTTCAAATGATTAATGAATTTTTCCAAGACTAATGAGCTCAATGTAAGAGAGATACAGTGTTGCTCAATAATTTGGTTCTCTACCCATGTATTAGTAAGAAAACACAGCCATGCATTGATTATTGCTAATGATATCATGATGCTTCACCACCTGTAGTCATGGTCTTGTGCTTGTAGGTCAATGGTATTTAAAGATTTCCTGCTAGAGATTACACAGAAGAACCTTGAGTGGCAATGGCAGCACACTCACTTTGACTCCAATGGATTGATTTCATCAACAATTCTGAATCTGTTTCACCAAAAACATTTGTCCTTTTTTGTCCATGTGTTTAACACTATGGGAAAAAATCACTGAAAATTTTCTAACTGCTTTGTACATTATGAAACTTCATAAATAACTCAGAGGTGACAATGGGGCAGGAGGACAGCACCCTGGCTTCCCATGATGGTTTTGCCTTGGTAGAACAGGAAAGCTCTGCACTTGACAGTTGCTAGTCAGTGACATGGTTGTTAAACAGGCAATCCATCACTTCAGGCAAGAAAACAAATTAAACCCATGTCTCAAGGGATTTTTCAAAATCAGGGAAAGCAGTGTGGTTTAACTATATTCAAAATTCTCTACTTCTCTTTACTTTTTTATTTTGTGTATGTGTGACTGGATATGCAAGGTAGTGGAGTATGCATACCACATATAAATATTCTACATGTACTTTTTTAGACCGGTGCTACATGGCTGAAATACAAATAGGATGGCTGGAAGGGATGAAAATGGTATATATATAAATAGTTTTGATACAATATGGTAGGATTAACTGGGGGTTTTTTAAGGATAAATCTTTGAGAATTTTATTTTAAGAGCATATAGCTTCAATGCTACTGTTGCTTTTTATTTCACATCCATAAGCTTATACAAGCAAAATGGTATTTTAATTATTGATATTTGAATTTATTCATATTTAAAGATTAAAAAGTTACAATCTTGTGAACCATATAAGTTAAGAGTAGTTAGAATACCAAGAGACAAAATCAGAACTTTTATCTTCTAGTATAACTGATACGGTAAATGATACACACTACACATTCACTATTTGTTAAATACGTTAATGTTTGTTGAGCAAAATAGCCAAATAGGTACACCAAGAACAGCTAGTTAATCTCTAAGTTCTAATAAAGGAGTGAAACTTGCTTACATAGTTTAAATTTTTATGTTAGTACACAAATAGAAAAGTTTTTAAAGACTAATGGAAATAAATAAGCAAAAACATTGTCTACCCAAAGTCCCAAATTATACATTGCTACATCGAAAATGTGTACTCCTGAATACCTGAGAATAAAATATCTCAGTTTAATAAAGAAATTAACACTAGAGAGAAAAAGAGCTCACATTACTGCTGTGATAGTCTAATAGCTTTAATTTTTTCATCTGCCTTACCAAGGCCAGTGAATATTATAAACCTAACAAGCATCACCATAGAAATTAAAGTACATGAATAGGTGGGATTAAGAAATCAGTATGTGGCTGCTGAAGCATTATGTTCTAAATCTTCTAAAACTGGACAAAAATGCCTACATCAAATAAAAGAGTTTCTATATAAGGGCAAGCTAGCTTGTAACAATGCCTTGAAATTCAATATTTTGCCTGAGTAACTCAATTTACATCTCCAAGTCTCTTGAGATTGAGACTACAAAGCATGTAACTTCAAGAAGAAAATTCAGGAAGCCAGGTTGAGCAATAGCATGATTTAATAGTATAAAAAAAGTTTTAGAATACCAAAATTAATTTCAAACACACATTTTCTCTGTAGGTTTTGGTAAATAACCGAAACCCAAGCTTGGAAATCTCTTTTAAATGAATAAATAAATAAATCTAAAAATATACCAGCTTCACACCTAGCAAAATCTAGTTGAAGGCAGGTTGGGAACTATATGTTTTAGATTTCCTCCTTAAGGCATCATATAGTCTCAATTATTGGCTTGGTCATACAGTATATGGCCTTGATAAAAAAGCCAAAGTATATTTGTTGGATGGATGGATGATGGATGCATAGTCCTAAAGACACATAAAAAGAAGAAAATAAAAATATGTATTTCCACCATTATTACAGGTTTGGTATTGCCTCTCCAAATTTCTCTCTCTATATATATGGGTGTGCGTGTGTGTGTGTACATGTGTGGGTGCACACATAAATTTGCTTAACATTTGTAGAATTTTGATTCCTGCACTTTTCACATCAAATTGAATTTTGAGCATTGCCTCCATAGTTAGTATATATTTTTACACTTTATTTTCCTTCTATGTAATGTTTAACCCTTAATATGTTATATTATGGAAATGGTGTGATTTAATAACCATATCCCTTGATATTTCAGAATCTCCTTACAAATGTATTTTCTAATTTTATACTCATAGTAATCCTGTCAGACAGATCTTATTATCCCCGTTTTGCACTTAGGCCAAAAGCGGCTCAGGGACATAAATGCCTGCAGAAGGTCACAAGCTCAGGCAATGGCAGGATCAGATTTTCCATACAATGAGTAAGAGACATAAAGTAATTCAAGATATACATTTCTAAACTTCCACAAATTTGTTATACCTGATATTACTTTCATTTGAACTCCTCCATATTAATAATAAACTACACATCATTACCTAATACTTACAGTAATAATAAATAAATACAGTAATAAATACAGTAATAATTAACTAATGACTACGGAACTAATGGCTCTTGGCTAATGGTCATCAGTATTCTAAGTACATCCAAAATCATCTAAGTGATCAAAAAAAGGGCCAGTAATCTGTAATTATGCACTAGGTTTTATTAAAAAAAAAAAAACCTTTGCCTAAAAGACATTCAAAATTACATTTTAGATACCTATTATAAAGAAGAAATTTCCTTTTGTGTCTCTACAGAGAGCATGCCATCTGGCCCCACTGCCCTTAGCAAAACCTGAAAAAGGAATGCGGGAAGTCACTTAGAGTAACTGAGGGCAGACACACCATAGGGACCAAAGGTGCCTGACACTTTCCCCCAGGCACAAAATTTCTGTCTGCTTCATCAATATTTATTTTTCCCCTTTAAAAATTAAGATGTAAGTGAAGATGGTTTTTACTCCCCTAATGGGTTATTTGAAATAACCTTTTAAGTGAAGGATCTTTTTTTTTCCCTCAACACAAATTTATTGAATATCTCTTGCTTGTTAGATTTAGACTGTGCATGCCTATATTGTAGCACTCTCAATTATACATGTCAATATCTAGCCAGACAACTGGTGACATTAATCAAGGAGTTAGAAATGGGGCTGTGGAACTCAGGAATGGTTTAAACTAGGTGTTTGCAAGTCAATTGCTCATAGTGAGGCTATGAAAATAGGTAATTTTCCCCCAAGCAGTGTGCCTAGAAAAACAGGAATTTGAAGACAGAGGCCTGGGAGAAGGTCTGTAATTTAAAGGATAAGAAGACAAATTTATCTATTGGAAGTATAAAGTTTTCAAAAATGACTTATCTTTCTCAGTGGCCAAGGAGAATAAATTAAATGGTTTGACTTAAAATATAAGGGTAAAGAAGAAAAGAAGCCTAGATATAAATCTAAATGCCAGATTTGATAGTGAATATCTGTGAGACTGAAAGAAGAATGTGAGACTTAAGAAACTGATTCTGGACATAAATGCTGTCACAATGGAGGACATATTTTATATGCCATCAATGACAAATGGTTGAAGTCGGGTGGGATGGAGCTACCAACTGATGTGTGCAGTAGAAGCCACACATATTTTGAGTGACAGAAGTCAGATACTATCCAAATGCTGATGGAACTGCCCAAAAGTGATCACCATTTGGTCACTGCTTTGGCATAGTTTTTTGCCCACTGGTGGTTGTGCTCTATCACAATAAGAAATTTACAAGCCAAAAGGTGCAATGTGCAACCAAAATAAAGCTGACAAAGATTGGATAGCTCTTGAGTTGGCTACCAATTATGGAAAAACACGAGAAAATATCTAGTAAGCTATCATTACTAGACTATAGTTATAAAGGTGTTTGTTGTGATGTCTAAACAGATTACAGGTGAAGCAAGAAGAAATCATGCTTAATAAGAAATATTACTAATATCAGGGGAAAAAATAAACTGTCTCCTTCTACTCGGCTATAATTTTTCCAGCAAAAATTGTATATACGTGTTCACATTAAAATTTAGATGATGACACTAGAGGCAAATACTTAAAGAAACAGTCTTTTAGTATTCAACATCTGCAGTTATATCAGCGTAACTTTTGGGTTTGCTTAATTGATACACTGCATAATGACACTTATGCAAAAGACTGCCAAAAAAAACCTTTAAAATAGTATTGTTATATAGACTCAAACCTACACAGAAGGACATGAAGATCTGGCATAGAATCGGCATTTTGGAAGGCCACATAAGGAAGCCAATGCAAAATAACAGTGTTCTTCCTTCCAGCACCAAAGTTTGGCATTCTGTCTCCCTTCTTGCCAGATGTAGATGGCATCTGAACACCTCAAAGTACTATCTTCTCTAAAATTCTTGTTCTATCAGCTAATGGGAAGAAGACGAAATAAGACCAAGAACAGTAAATTCAGCTTATCAGTGACTAATAAATAAAGATCATCCATTTATGTTGCAAAAAACAAAGCATAATCATTTCATTTTCCAGAAAAGCAGAAAAACAATTTAGCAATTGAAATGCCAAGAATTCAGTTTGTTTTAACAAGCATTACAAGTTTCTTTGAAAGACTAATTATAAAATCGCTGGTCTTGCTCTAAACTGGGATCCATGTGTATATATGTTTGAAAAACAAGAAAACTCATCTTAATTACATTATTTATTTAATATCTGTGCTATTATGCAGCCCCACCACGTACCTCATTGCAAAGAATATCATGGGTTATGCAGCTCTTTTTAGTACATGCCTAATATCATGCACCAAGAATAAAAGGTGCAAAATAAATGTGTATCAAATGAATGGTTATGAAAAAAGGTTATTTTTACATTGTTCATCATAAAATAAAGTGTATTTCTAATGGTACTCTTTATGATAGATGGCTTTTCTAAATAATTTCAGGATATAAAGGAAAACACAATCTCACAAAGACGAAATTGCTAAGAGCACACACATTGCTGTATTATTTTTATTGTGTTAGCACTCACATTCCTGCTGGAAAGATATTGCCACCCAGGCCCATATGAAAGTTACACTGAAATCAATGTGAATCCTATAGGCAGAGAACTAGAGGATTTAAAATGAAATCAAGTTCAAGCCTCTCTGGTGTTATGCCAGTTCAATGAATTGTGCAGTTTTGAAGCTGTCCTTAGAGACTATAAATTAATTCCTAAGGATTATCTTCCCCGCTAGGTAAAAGGCAAAACTGAAATTGAAGGATGAAAAAAAAACTTTGTTCAATTAAGTAAATTGCTTTATGCAAAAGGTGGTTTTTTTTCAGACTTCAGAGTTGTTGCCTGGCTTCTGAGAGAGAAAAAGGCTCACTTTCCTTCCACAAGCTCAACATGTTCTTAAATAAATGATCCAAGTGGAACCTGCCTGAAATTCTGTATCTCAAAATGCAGGTGTTGACTTCAGGGTATTAAATATGAAAACAAAACAAAGGACTGATATGCACATTAATAAATATCTCACAAAGTCAAGTTAAATTCTATTAAATGGGATGTTTAAAAAATAATTTTGATGATCTTTCTCAACTAAAATTATGAAGAATCAAAGTTTTCTAAGTATGAATGTAAAAGAAATTGTTCACTACTTCTTTGCCTATTTCTTAATAGACTTTGAATCCTGAGCTTCTGTGAGAACATGAGCCTGAGTTTTAATAGCTTGCCCTTTTTTTATTTTTTTATTTTTAAAGATTTTTATTTATTTATTTGAGAGAGAGAATGAGAGAGAGAGAGCACATGAGGGGGGGAGGGTCAGAGGGAGAAGCAGACCCCCTGCTGAGCAAGGAGCCCGATATAGGACTCGATCCTGGGACTCCAGGATCATGACCTGAGCCGAAGGCAGTCGCTTAACCAACTGAGCCACCCAGGCGCCCATTGCCCTTTTTTTAAAACATTCTCTTATAATTCTACACAAGTGGACAATGCATCTAGCCAAGAACAATACAAATAAGCTGTCTTGTGATGAGCACCAAGCCAAGGTGCACATTCTAAGAAGAGTAAAAAGGAAAATATATACTTAAAAAAAAGTACTGCAAAACCCTCAATGGGACCCTCATGCTAAACCTTAGAGAAAAAGCACACTTGTGGATATTACTTCAAAACTACTTGGTAGCTTAATAACATATGAGAGAAGGTCTACACCGCACAAAAGCAAAACTTTTTGAGATGCTTCAACAAGAAAAAAAAATCCAGAAAAAAAAATAAAAAAGAAAAATTAAAATTCACACTGTAAGATCAAAGCAAATTTGTACCATATAAATTAGTACAATCTCTTAGAAAAGCAATTTGGCAATATCTAGAAGTAATAATATATGTACCCTTTGCCCAAGAAACATGGCTACTAGAAATTTATTCCACAGCTAAATTCCCAGGAACATGCAAAAATATGTGTTAATGTATGTGCACCAGAGTATACTTCATAATAATAAAATTTATAGGGAAAGCAAACATTCATGAGGAAATGAATAGTTAATATAGTCATGAGATGAAAAATAGATCCACTGCATGGAACACTATGCAGCATAAAGAAAAACAGGAAATCTATATGTGCAGAGATAAATTTCTTCATGAAGAAGCAAGTTGCAAGTTGTTGTGCAAATAAATAAGGACATATGTCTGCATATGCCTACATAATTTATGGAAGAATAGATAGACAAGTCTCAACTGTTTAGTCCTGGAAAGAAAAATGGTGCCAGCAGATGGGGTTAAAATACAGGATGGCTTTTTCTGACTTTACACCATTCTGTACTGACGAATATTTTAACCACTAGAATTTATTTATAAAATTAAAAATAATGTTATAAATACTGTCAAAGGAGCACTGGGTGTTATGCACAATGAATCATGGAACACTATATCTAAAACTAATGATGTAATGTATGGGGATTAACATAACAATAAAAAAATTAAAAAAAAATAGACACTCATGCAGAGTTTTCCTAGATGTATTAAGGCACAATAAGACACAGAAAAATAAGAATATAATTATATAAAATGTATACATATATATGCACAAATACACAGAGAAAACAAAAATATCATAAATTGTGAAAGGAATATGATTGTGCCAGAAGATGGGGTACGGTGGGCAGCATGAGGTGAAGCAGGGTGTGACTCCTGCTTTCTATACTTCTCTATTTTGAAATTTTTATTATAAGGGACATGAATTCCTGTATTATTTTCATAATTTTGAAAAACAAAATTAAAGATAGCACTGATGTGTAGGAATGATTTAAGTTTCCAAAGCACAAAGGGAAAAAAATGTCAAGAAATAAGAGAGATGCAACAATGTGAATATACCTAACACTACGGAAATGGATGTTGAAAGAGTTTACAGTGGTAAATTTTATGTCCTGTTTACCACAATTAAAATTATAAAAAAACAAAGGAGAAATATGAGAAGATGATAGAAGTGGTGCACAGGAAAATGAACCAACTTAAGGACTGCCGAGGCTTTGGAATGATGAAACGACATACTACTGAAAACTTTCCAGGAAAGTAAAAGGAACTGAACATGTATATTTAAGGTTTCTCCAGAATCCAGAACAGTGGTCTACAAAGTCTGATGAGTACATTCCTAGAAGTGTTATTGATCCATCCCTTGAAGCATAGGATGAAAATATTGTTAAGTTCTATTTTTATTTCTTTTGTCATTTTCTTGTATATAAATTTATTAATTTTGACATATTAATGATATTTACGGATATGTTAGAGGCAGAAAATGCATATAATTCATACATAAATATACATATACTGCCAGCATGATGAGAAAGAATATATAATATAGTTGAAGATTGCCTTTTTCAGGCAACATTTATGAGAAGCAACTACAAATGGCCGTATACTTAAAAGACAAAGACAAAGAAAAACAAAAAGATTTGTAAGGCAGGAGAAATAAGTTACGTGCAAAAGAATAAAAATGCAAATTGCCCTTATTTTCTTCTGCAACATTAAAATTCAAATAACACTGAAGCAGTACCTGCAGATTTTTTCAGAGAAAACTGTTGTGACTCAGTTACTGTATTTCCAGCCATGAAATTATGGAAGAGGAATATGTGTTCTAATTTACAGCAACTTAGAAAATTCATTAGCTATGTATTTTTTTGAACGAAATACCTCAAAGAGTACTCCAAATAAGTGAGGGAATTATCAGAATGATGATCAAAAAATATCACATTATAAAAAGGTGACAGCACCTAATGAAGCCAAGAAACAATATGGACAAAGTTAAAATCAAATGTAGTCTTTGGGAGAAAAAACTAAGCAAAAGTCTCAATATCAGAAATCTAGGTCTTAAATGCTAAATTTCACTAACTAAAACATAGAAATGGGGCATGGAGGAGAAAGAAAAATTATCTTAAAATGCATGGTACTGTCTGGAAAAAAAAACTCGGAGAATTTGTCTGAAAGCCAAAAAACTCTCATCATCATTAAGGACTACATTCATAATTTTTAACTGTATTAGAAATCAGAACATTGTTAGATAACTTTATACTAAGCTTGGTCATTTAAATGCTTATGCTTTCCATAAAGAACTGGATTTTGGCATCAAAACTGGAAATTTTGTTTTAAAAAAGAACTCAGACATCATAGAAGGTATCTGATGCTCTTAAATTTCAGAAAAGAAAAAAATATACCTTATTATGCCATTTCAAAACTGTCTTCCTTTTTCTCCCAGGGTAAGTCTTGAGGGCTAAAAGAATGCTAATATGTGGATTTGGACAGTTTATGCTCTCTTCAAATAAGAGTCACACTGGTATTAAATAAGAAATAGAGGATAAAAAATCTAGTTTATGCTTTGGCTGAGGCAAATGTCTATATGGACAGAAATTTTCACAGCATTTTCTCAGAAAAACTGAAATTTTATCTACCTAGATAACTGGTTTTCAAAGGGTGGTGATTTTACACCTCGTGGGACATTTGGCAATATAAGGACACATTTCTGTTTGTCAGAAATGGGGAAAGGGTAGATGCCAGAGATGCTAATAAGCATCTTACAATGCACAAGACAGCTCTCCAAAACAAAGAATTACCAAGCTCAAAATATAAGTAGAGCTGAGATCATGCAACCCTGATCTAGATGGACGGATAGAATTTCAGTATTTTCTTTCTCTATATAATACACATGTGGGTGTGAGCATGCAGCAATTTGTGCAAGAATAATATACTTTGGGAGAAGTCATTTCTTATTATGCTAATTATAGCAATAAAATGACTCCACTTATTAAATATAACTAAGCTGTTATTTTATTCCTATCAGCATTGTCTATTAAGATATTCATAAACATAGAAAGGGAATAAAAAGTTTGATAACTTTGAGTGAATTTTAAATGGCCCCAAAAGATTTAGGTTATAAATAAGATGGGGCTCAAAATGGAAGTCAAAATGGTATCAGGCTAACTAATTTTACCTTAATTTCAAAATGAGGCATTTAGGTAAAACCTTAAAACATAAATTTAGATTTGGGATATCTAAATAGCACTGGGAACAAAACCAGAAAGACAGGGAAACAGTACAACAGGCACTAAGAATATACAACATTGAATAGTTCAATTGGTTAGAAACCAAAGTATGTAAACACTTGTAGAAGAGACCAAAATTTTTAAAAGGGCTGTAAATATTGATAGAAATTAGACTTAGACTTTTCAGTATTTAAATACTGAGCCAAAGCAATTACAAATAATTTGGGTATCAATGGAAAGTCATTTGGATAGCAAAAACAGCCAAAGAAAAAAGTTCCCCAAACTTCATTTATGGTTATCTGTATGTAGATTCTATTTTCACCTACTCTTTTTTTTTTTTTTAAGATTTTATTTATTTATTTGAGAGAGAGAGAACGAGAGAGAAGGGGGAGGGTCAGAGGGAGAAAGAGACTCCCTGCCTAGCAGGGAGCCCGATGCGGGACTCGATCCAGGGACTCCAGGATCATGACCTGAGCCGAAGGCAGTCGCTTAACCAACTGAGCCACCCAGGCGCCCTATTTTCACCTACTCTTATTGTACTATGTGTACAATGTTATATGGTCTTTATGAGAGTAAAAACAGTACCAAATGAGCATGTACAAGAAATAGTTTTACTGTACTTTTAGTGGACTTAAACTCTTGCTCATTTCCCATAAAGTACAGAAAATCAAAGCAGTGATTCAGAATATAGGAAAAGACAGAACATACGAGTAATTTTTTAAAATATTTTATTTACTTATTTGAGAGAGAGGGATCATGAGCAGCGGGAGGGGCAGAGGGAGAGGAGAAACAGACTACCCAATGAGTGCAGAGCCCAATGTGGGGCTCCATCCCAGGACCCAGAGATCATGGCCTGAGCTAAAGTCAGAAGTTCACCTGACTGGGAGCCTGGGTGGCTTAGTTGGTTAAGCAACTGCCTTTGGCTCAGGTTATGATCCCAGAATCTCAGGAGCTCCCTGCTCAGTGGGGAGTCTGCTTTTCCCTCTGACCCTACCCCCTCTCGTGCTCTCTCTCTCTCTCAAATAAATAAATAAAATCTTAAAAAAAAAAAGTTCAACTGACTGAGCCACCCAGGCACCCAGCAAATGAGTAATTTTAATATCAAAAATAAAATGTAGAAGATAGATTCCAATGATCCAATGTATACATCACAGAATTGTTTCTGCAGACAGAAATTAGGTATCAAATGTTTCCCTAATGCCTGGGTTTGTGCTCTCTCTCACACTCTCTCTCTCAAATAAGTAAATAAAATTAAAAAAAAATGTTTCCCTAATAAAATATACATAACTAAGTAATATTAAAAAATAATCTTTGATGGATAACTGAACAGGTACCCTGCATTTCAGACAAAGTAAAACACAAAAACAAGCAAACAATCATAACAGAAAGGTACATTGTTATAAACATTTCTAAAACAAAAGATCTTAATATTTATAGGAAGTAAAAAGCTAATACCTTAATATATAAATAATTCTTACAAATCAGTAAGAAAAATAAAAATGCACAAAGAACATAAACTCAAATTCTACATTAGAGAAGCAGATTTCCGTTTAACATGAAAATATGGTAAAATTCAAAGGAACTACTAGCCATGTGATTAGGAATTATAACAAATACTATTTTTTACCTGCCAAATTGGCAAAGGCTAAAATAATATTGGTGATTAGAGGATCAGTCTCTTATGATACTGGGGAGTGTAGAATGGTACAACTTCTGTGAAAGGCTATTTGGCAAGAATTAAGGGTACTAACTACAGTAAGGTATTAATTTCCTTTCATAATTAGGGATTCAGGCAAAGATTTAAGTCAGAGGATATTCATCACATTATTTATAGTAAGAAAAAATATAAAAAATATATTACTAAGATGAAAGACTAAGCACCATTATAAACAATGTTCTTAATAAATTTAATGATACTGAAGAAAGCTTACTGTCATGTAAAAAAGAGCAGCATATGAATGGTTGTCATTAAATAATACAAATTTTACTTTTTAAAGAGAGGAAAAGAAAAACATAGTATAGAAAAAAACATTTAGAAAGACATACAAAAATGTCAAATTTTAAAATCTCTGAGTAGTAAGATTATGAATGATTTTCATTTAATTATTTGCCCTTACTTTTCCACTTGAAAAATGTTACATTCCTTTATAGGTACAATATGCTGATTGTCATGTTTCTCTATAAACATCAAAGAGGAAAATATAGGTTAATTTTTACGAGCTGAAAATATTTAACCTCGGATTTTTTCTAACCAAAAAAACAAACAAAAAAAGACAATCATTGCAATCGCAGGTATCTTTCATTATCTCATTATAATCCACATCATGTGTTGGATGGAAATTTTGGGTTAGCAGGACTCTACACTTCATTATTTTAAATAATAAAAACAACAATGCCTACCCGGGCCATCCAAAATCCCCAAATGATTTTTCCAAATACAATAAAGACACTCCTTAACACCTACATAACACTTTACCAAGAATTCCTGCATTTAAATATAGAACATTTAAAAACAAATTATATACTTAACATCAGGAATAAGCTAATCATGTAAAATGTGAATGCATTCATTAGTATTTATGAGTGACATACAATAACACAATGCAGTTTCACTGCAGTGAACATATCCTCTAATGTAAATAAACCAAGAACATACATAAGTGTAAGGTAAATGAGGAAATGTGAATGGTCATGTTAGTGTCTTTCTGGTATTTCTTTCACTGTGTTTTATCACTTTCAACTTGTTATGCATAGGTATTTTTAGGCTTCTTAGACCTTACTTTTTTCATAATCTATCCCATTCTCTTTGAGGATGTTTTCTATTAATATTGTGAAAAAAGGTGACAATGAGATTGTACATGTTTAAATAATATGAGCATGACATGTTAATCTGCTGGTAAACAGATGAGATACTATTGCAGACACAGTACACTCTTTCTTCTGGACTAGTGGACAACTAATAATTTTCCTGAAAGGTGAGTGAGAATGTATTAAAGCAGATTACTGATTCAAATTTAGAGTATTTTTGCAAATCACTGTAACTAATACTCAGAAATTGGCATTTCAGGTAGCGATGGAGATCTTTCTCAAATAAAAATTTATAATTTAGGCATTCATAGAAACATCTCAAAATTTAGAAGACCTACTTTTTGAGAAAGACATAATACTTGAGAAAAATAAAGAGGGAGCAATTCAGTCACCCACAGAACCACAAAATTTCAGAGGCAGAAGAAAATTTATACATTATACAGGTCTCTGTCCCTCTCTTTTATTCTGAAGAGGTAAAATGATACTTGAAATTGTAATAAAAAATAGAACAGATCTGGAATTCAAACCCCTGGTTTTCTGACTCCATGTCAGTGCTCATAAATCTCGTAGAAGAAACTACATAGAACTATTATAAATTTCTAAGTGTTTGCATTTTCGGGGGTTTTACAATAAAAACACTGAAATTCAACTTTACACCTTGTCAAATGCATTTCTCTGGTTATGAGTAATTGACAGCTATCAATGATTGATGATTGGGACATCTAGAGATAATCAAAATATTTGAGTTAACAGAATACTCTATACAAAATACACTACAGAGAAGCAACCAAATTTTTCCAAGCATTAAATAGCAAAACTTCACTTGACATAATTCAATCTCTTCTTTACAATTCATGAAATACTTTCAGATATTGAGATAATTTAATGTCAATTACTTTAAATATTGGTTTCTTTAAGGCACAGATGCATGGAAACTGTCGGGTAATAGGCAGCTGCCTTGGATGAATTCAAAATGCATATATTTTCTGATGATGCACTTTCAAAATAACTGCCTTTAAATGGTCTGGCATTAAAAATAAATTTTTCTAAAACTGAAGGTTTGCGCTCTAGTACTGTGCACAGGACTAATTCATGAAGGTGGACTCACGTTAGTATGTTTATAATGAGTACAAAAAAGCTCGGGACGGCTTCACTTCCAGCATCAGCTTTCTTCCCAACACCTGTCCCAATTCCCTCATTTACTTATTGTTACCTCCTGTTGTATGTATTTTTGTAAGAAATCTGAAAACCTTTCAGGAGCAAGGCAGAAGTATAAAGAGTCAAGCAAGCAGTAAAAATCATAAGTGAAAGCACATTTTCCTTGGTCTTTTTTTTATGTTATGTTAATCACCATACATTACATCATTAGTTTCTGATGTAGTGTTCCATGATTCATTGTTTGCGTATAACACCCAGTGCTCCATGCAGTACGTGCCCTTTTTAATACCCATCACCAGGCTAACCCATCCCCCAACCCCCCTCCCCTCTAGAACCTTCAGTTTGTTTCTCAGAGTCCATAGTCCATCGTCTCCCACTTCGATCCCCCCCTTCATTTTTCCCTTCCTACTATCTTCTTTTTTTAACATATAATGTATTATTTGTTTCAGAGGTACAGGTCTGTGATTCAACAGTCTTACACAATTCACAGTGCTCACCATAGCACATACCCTCCCCAATGTCTATCACCCAGCCACCCCATCCCTCCCACCCCCCACCACTCCAGCATTCCTTGGTCTTTTTAAGTTCAGAAATATCAACGGCTCTAAATAAGTGATCCTATTCCAAATGGAATAAAACATAATGGTTTGGTCATCCCAATGTTAGTATACCTGCATGCCACACAATTTAATAAGCTTAAATTCCATTTCTTCTCCTAGGGAAATCTATTAAAATATGATTGGGTATCTGATTGGCCAAAACAGTTGTAATATAAATTATTATAAGATTTTCTGAATATAGCTGAAATTTTACAGATAAAAGTTTAACTGAATAAATTTGGATTTTCCTGGTATTATCCATAATATATAAACATCATCAATTTCACATAATGGGCGGCTACATTCTATATTCAAGAGTCCATACTGAATACAAATGGGCTTTACTGAGCAATTCAATCTGCCCACACTGTAGGGTTTTTTTGAAGTATTAAAACAGTACTTCAATTTTTTATAAAATTAAATGGACCAAATTTTTAAGGAATTAAAGCACAGTAATGGTTCAGCATTATTATATAAAACTTTATAATTCTTACAAAAGTACATCCACTTTTATTATGACCCTCTTTTATCCTGCTACAAACACATCTATGCATATATTACTGTTAATACCCAAGTGAAAGCCAAAAAAAATAGAAAGAAATGTCATTATATCAAATATTTGCTTTTATCTTTTCAGAAATAACACCAAATATATTTTATCCTAAGGATATGAACCCTGCATGTTTCTATGAATAGAATTTTCCTTTTTATTCAAAGATGATCATAATAAAAAAATGGTTTTGTTTCCTTCAAGTCAAATGTGTCAATATTAGTTTCTCTGTTTTTAGTGACATTAAGCAGACTGTATTCCCTAATATGCTACCTGTGTTTTTTCCAATTGGAAAAATATTTAAAATAACATTTTAAAATTACTGGATAAGAAGAGAACATCTGTATTGTATATTTCCAATTATTCTCCTAGTTGTTAATGGCAGAAGGCTAGTTTGTGTGTCTGAAGGAAAAGCATTTCTCAGTGTTTTCAGTGGATTTCACATTGTGTTTATGCATGTTATAAACATCTCTTCATGTGTACATATAACCCTACATTTCCTCAATTTATGTTTAAACTGCCCATTAAGTATTCTAAATTTCAGATTTCCTTTATTTTTTTTGTTTTTGAAGACCCATCAAAACCCAAAATATTCACCAACTTATTAAATGCCAGATTTAAATACAAAAATATAAATTTTTAGAAATGCATTTTAGCTTAAAATAATCCTTTAATATGCTAAAATTTAAAATGAATGTTTTTCAGTTCTTATAGGCAGTCTCAGTGTAAATGGAGGCAAATAAAAACCTGTTAGGAGGAACTCTCTATATTCTATTTTTGTAGTGGTATCATGGCCATTAAGTACAGGTGTTCTTAAATTGGACTCCTGGCTCTGACACCTTGTGACACTGAGGAAGTTATTTAATCTGTGCCTCAGTTTATTCATCTTTAAAATGGAAGTAATAGTAGTACTTACCTCATGGAGTTGTTTTGAAGATTCAATCAGATAACGCATGAAAATACTTAAAATAATGCTGAGTCAAAGAACAAACTTAGTAAGTATTAGCTATTATTTCATTTTCTATCTTTCTAGTCTTTGGTTTTGGAAGATCATTAAAATACATTTAGGCAGTCTGAATTAGGACACAGTCTAGCTTCCTTTCCTTCTAGGTCTTACACCATCAAAAAACATGCAGATTTTAGTTACTTTAAAAAAAGAAAATGAAATAATAGAGATTATATTTCAGAATAAATATACACTGGCTTAGAGATGACTTTTTATTTCCATTTTTATTAAGTAAACAACACAGATGAAAACTTTCTGTTTACTTCCTGTAAATATCAAAATAAGTATGTCCTAATACTATATTGGTAATTACGTCCAGTTAATAATTTTAATTAAATGTTATTATTTTTATGTAACAAATCTATTTGCCACTGATTTTAGGAAAATCTATTTCCTAAATTAAGTATTCTTACATATTTGGGTTTCTTTTCTTTTCTGCATCTTTCAAGTTTAAAATATACAAGCAAAGATTAATGATATTATTCACTAATCATCAAGTAATATTTGAGTAAGGTTACTGATGATAATATTGTAAGGAAGACAAACATAGTTTTGAAATTGTGTTTCTAAGAGAAAGCTTCAGGAAAGATCCATAAACACACTAAAAAATGTACATGGTGTATTAATTCTCAATTAATTCTGAGGGGGCATTTAAATACCACCTTAATATGAAAATGACTATTATATGTGTGAGAATGTATGCAATCTTTCATACTTTTCTCACATTCTGGATATAACTGAAATTAAGAGAGCATAAATAAGTTGCCCACAGTCTGAGAGTATGTAAGTAGTGTAACTGGGATCCAATCTCACATCTCCCTGACACCAATTTCGTCCCTCTCAACACCATTACTGCCTCACAACAGCTCATATAATACATGTCATTATAAGCCAGCAGCAGAATTTGCTTTATTTGGCTATGGCAGTTGGTATACTTTCTATTCTCTCTTGAGAAAAAAATTATTTCACTGTATTTCTCCTTTACCATCTAGCCTGCCAGAGCTCAAATGCTCAACTATCGTGGTGTCCTTATCAATCACACTAAGATACTTTTTCAGTTGCCCTAGAAAGTATACCAAGACAACTTAATTGAGACTGTGGTACAAGTGACCAAATTAGAATCTTGATTTGTGAAACCAACTGCAATATTCACTCCAATGAAACTAAGTAGATACCAATTCTGCCCCTTAAATATCAAAGTATGTTAAAATTGAGTAATTTTTTACTCATTGAAATGCTAACATTTAATATTCATAATTATCAACAGTAGTCATAAAATGTTGATATTCTATATAACACAAACTTTTAAAACATTGATTTTTCTCTAACACAGTAATTGTAAAAGTCTGTTACTAGTTGGCAAAGTTTTTCTGCAAAGAGCCCAAGAGTAAGCATTTTCAGCTTTGCATGTCTGTCAACTCTATTGTAGCCTGAAAGCAACCAAAATTTATCAACCAATGAGCATGGCTGTGTTCCAATAAAACTTTATTTATAAAAACAGACATAGGGCAAGACTGGACCTCAGGCCCTAATTTGCCAGTCCCTAGTATCCTACTAGGCACTACTATTAGTCCACTAATACTTTGCTGACAGTCTAAATGCCTTGACATAAACATCACAAATGAAAATACATAAGGCTTATTCATGTTAAGCAAAGAAATCTACTTTTTCCGTTTTTTTTTTTTTTCAGCAATTACCTCTGAAGAAGTTTCATGCAGGATGTGTACATACAATATAGCCCAAATGAAGGATTTGTTTTTCTTAAGAAGGCCATTTTGGAAACCATATGTCACAGTGTTGTGTTCATTCCTAACATAAAGAACTCTGGCATTCAAGAAAGATGTATTCACCAAAGCCTATTAAAGACTAGTTATTTCACTCAAATATGCATGCGTAATAATGAGAACAGCAGCAACTTCCCTTTAGATATGCACTGAATGTTCACTACATGATTAAGAATGCTTAATGTTGCAGCTGCTTTAAATGTACTATCTCAAATTCTGATAAGGTAGTCCACTTGAGGTAGACTATTTCACTTTCTTTAAATGAGGAAATTAAACCTCAGTACCATAACCAATGCCACATAGCAAGTAAGTGCCAGAGTTCAATTCCACATCTCGATTACAAATTGCTGCCTTCTATCTACATTGTGTCCAATCCTCTTTTGCTTCCTGAGGACTGGGGAAGGGGACTCTGGGTCCAGACCAGGCCAGGAACAGTGAATATTTCTCAGAAGCCAGAGCAGAATGGATCTAAGGGAGACAGTCAAGGAAAGCAGTTACCCATTCTAAGATATGAGGGGGTAAGTAAGCAGAATGAAGCTCATGTACTTGTAATCAGGATCTTTATTAATTTTAGAAGAATTAAATGGAAAAGTAAATCCACTAAATACTTTAAAAAAAATTTTTTTTAATGACATGCTGACTCACAACAGAATTTCTCATTCTCACTTAACTCTAAGCAGCCATTATAAATTCTAAGGTTGTCTGTAGGCCATAATAGTTGACCACTAGTTGGTCAAAAGTCATACTTCTCTACTTCTATAGATCAGTCTTCTGCAGTTGACTACAAGCCTATTAACACCGTTTATTAATTACTTCACGCCTGACAGGTCTCATAAGAAGCATGGTGGTGGAGGAAACACTCATAGGTAGTTTAAGGTTGCAGCCATGTTCTGCTAGAATGTACTTCTACCCTATTTCCCATTTCCAAAGCCTATACTACCCTTCAATTTCCAGCAGAAATACTACATTCCTCAGGAAGCTGTCTCTAAGCATCAACAACAAATGCATTTTTCCACCTTCTACATGGTTTTATTATTTCTTACAAGAAGTAATTATAACCACTTGTGTAGCTGCTCTATATGGCTGCTAAAAAAAAAAAAATGAGTTTTTGGAGAGCTTTCTAAGTAAATGGACCATGTTGATAATCTCTTTTTTATACCTCTCAGAGCACCTAATATAGTGTTAGCCATACAGTATACCTTGAATAAGTGGAGAAGCTAGTATACCCTTTGGTATGTAGTAAGTCAACTCTAATGGAAAATTAAACTTCAGAGTGATGAAAATGAACACCCAGCTCACCAGCAACCTCCCCAAATGCTCTCATGTGTACATATACAAACACACTATTTAGCATTGCTATAGCACTCTGCTCCTGTCATCACACAAACTTCTTTTGAGTTTGAGACATATAAAACAGGCCACAAGGTAAATTTATCTAAGCAAAGGTATCCAACAATGCCTGGCAAAAAGAAAAATAGAACAAATTATCACCTTGGTTCTGATTCATGCTTTCCTGGTGTGCAGTTCCACACACAACTTTGCCAAAGGCTGTGAGTACTTATTTGCATTCATGATTTTTCCCTTACTGTTCTTCAGTGTTCAAAATTGTTAAATGGCTAAGATAATCGGCACTGATACATACTCATTGAACTCTTTACGAGGAAAAGACAATGTGATAAATATAAGCAAATAGCCCTGTGTTTTTATTAAGTGTTACCATGCCCATGTTCTTCACTACATCAAATGCTGCAGATCATCAAAATATATGGACAGTGCCTTCAAGAAGTATACTAAACTGTAAGAAATTCAGAGTGGAAACCCTCTCTTACTCATGTTTATGTCCCTAATTACTAGCACAGAGTCTTGAACATAATGGGGACCCAATGAATACTGTTTGGATGAAATGGGAAAATCTATTAGATATAATACTCTGAAAGTTTATCTTCCTTAGTAATTATGGTTAACCTAAATGATTACAAGGTACCACGCACTATCCAGAGTGGTTTATATAGGTCATCTCACAATATTTTCTCATATTTTGATACCCACAACAACAGGCAAGGAAAGTAAAACACTGAGCAAGTAATTTTCCCATAATTGCATACTTAATAAGGAGTGGGGTCAAGATGTCAAATGAGGCAGCATCAATTCAGAGACCATCTTTTAAACCACTATACCTTCCTACCCTCCCTTAAACACCTTAATAGACAGACACAAAGAATTTTCCTTAATAAATAAGGTATATTATTGAATATACAAATAGGGAGATAATAGCATCAAATGACTATGCCGTAAACACAATCTTTAGAAATATGACTAAATTTTTTACAACAGGTATGGATTAATAATTTAATCTTAACCCTGATCTACTATTTTGCACTCATGTAAACCATTTATGGATTATAATAACCACATACATCCTATCTTTTCAAATCTTAATTGGTATGCCATCTATGTTTTTATTACACTGCATTAGTTATGCATAAACACTCTTCATTTAAATATATTAATACTCTCTTTTTCTACTTACTGAACAAACATATGCATTTAAATGCCTGAAAACTTTGTATGCATTCCAATTACAATAAATACATGAAGCTAGTACATATATGTGTGTGTATACGGGCATATATATATATACATATTTCGATATTCTGTAATTAGTATCCAATACCTCTAGAAACCTAGAATTGGGTTTCTAAACAACCAAAACTGAATTCCATCAAAAACTAGTGATAAGCAAGGGAGCTCTACAAAAACATACATATATCAATGCCACATAGAGACTAGGTGAAAATGCCAATCACAGTCCTGGAATATGACTGGATAATAATAAAGAAAATAACATGCTGTGCATTTATTAAGTGACAAATTAGAAACTACGGTCAGGTAAAAAATGATCTGCTTCTGTCTTATCTTAAAAAATAAATCCTTCTATCCCCACATTAAAAGACTTTTTTTTTTCCATTTGAAGGTTTTAAATAAAAATCCCATGCAGTTTGCTTTTACTTTGCCTTTATTCTTCAAATAAAATTCCAAGTATACTAAATATTTGATGTAGATATTTTTTGTGCATTGGTAAGTTTACTTTTTCATTTTTTTATTATGTTATGTTAGTCCCCATACAGTAGTACATCATTAGTTTTTGATGTAGTGCTCCATGATTCATTGTTTGCCTATAACACCCAGATATAATAATTGTTTTTTACACAACTGGAAACAAAACAAAATCCAAGGAGTTCCAGAAACTTCTACCTTATCACTGACATCATAATAAAAACTACTTTAAATTACATGCATTTCTAACTATTTGTCATCTGAACATATAATACACTAAGAGCTAGAAAACAAAGTACATTGTAAAGTCATTTAAACTCCAACTGCATTGCCAACGGACATAAAGGTATACTCATAAAAATGGTGCAAGGAAGGCAAGCATAACAAGATTTCCTTAGATACTTTCAAAGACAATGCAAAGATGACGCGTCAAAAGATAACTTCCAAATCATTATCCTAATGTCCCGATACTTGAGACACCAAATACCAGGTTTAAGAAAGTGTCAAATCATTACAGAGAACTTATCCAATCTTAGCTTCTCCAAGGAATCTGTGATTTTTTTGCCTTGTCCATGATTATTTAAAAATAATATTATGATCTTCTACAATAAGAAAAATAAAAACTGATTTATCTATGATTAATAAAATTTTGAGCTTCTGCTGCCATAATTAAAAATAAAAACTACAATAAATCAACTTATATAATAAAATATGTCCACGAATTAATTTTACCTTCACAATAACTAAGGAGGATGTGAGTTCACAAACAAGTTGACTTGCCCAAATGCAGCAGCTACAGAACTTATCCCAACTGCTCTGATTTACAAATTTATTTTCAGGTGAATGAAGAATCAAATGTAGGAAATAAATGTAAAGAAATAAAAGCAAAGGTCAATGAGGCTAAAGGGAACTGGGAACAGCCTTTCAGCAGTTTGTGGAATTCAAACCAAGGTACTGAATGTATTTCACTATTCCCTTAGAATTAAGGTCCTTTCTCCTTTGGTACATTAATTCTACCCAGTGGATTCATGGTTGTTTTCCATTAGAACCTAATACCAATAATTTCTGTGCCTCCTAATATGCTTGGCAACTCTAGACAATCTATCACTAATATATTAATGAAAATTTTTAAGATAACATGACATCCTCTTTAGAGGCTAGGGAAATTTTACTTAGAGAAAAAATTATCCTCCATCCCCCAATTCCCAGCCTTACTCCTCCTCTCAGTGTATTAAATCATGAAATTATGCTAGTTCTTCCCCCATGATGGTCTAACTGCAAGGGTTAGGGCAGTATCACTGGCTTCTTAGCCCTGAAAATTACTTCCATGATTACCTCTATCCTTTTAATAGTTCCTGTACGTTAGTGATAGATTAATCTCACTTTTTTTCACTTTACTGTCCTGAACAATACCTCACAATATTGCTCACTGAATTCAAACTCATCAAAGTGACACTCATATACTATTTCTTTAGCTGACCCCACCTTAATTTTATTTTTCCCCATTCCCCTGCCAAAGTCTCAGTTCCAATCATTTAAAACTTCCTTCAACACAGATTCTATTTTCTGTAATGAGGTTTTTTTTTTAAATATTCTAATTATCAGTCCTTTCATTGTCAACTATATATCATGTAATGTACCTGAACAATACAGAGAAAAACAGATTCAACTGTCTAATAAAACAAAAGGTAGTTCTTCCAAGTTCAAATTCTAACTCAATGTCATAATACAGTCAATTCTTATGCATGTGAAGCCATCACACAATGTAGTGACCTATAGAAGTCAATTTTAAGAAGTTTGCATATTTAGAGGGGAAAACAAATTTTAAAATAGTTTTCTTAAGTGTTTTACTCATTTCTGTGCTTTCTTAACCAGTGTATGCTGTTCAATTAACTTTTTGTTAATGACACTGAACATCACAGGAATTTACTGTGTTGTTCACCTTTTCTACAGTCTCATGAGATCTTTTGTTACATGTTTGTATTACATAGTTCTTCATTTTGTGCACAAAAATATCTGGTAAGAGGAAACTATGTGAGGAAAAAATAACCATTTCAGAAAACATCAATGTTAAAAGTATCTTTCTTATATTCAACAGAAACCTGTGCTTATTTCAGCTTTGACTGCATTATTCCTAATTCTTCCCCCACACTGAACAAGTTTCCTCTCTCAACTGATGCCTCCAGGCCACTATAAAACTTTGATTCTCTTTAATTATGAACAATTGTTTTTTGCTATCTAATGTTTCATGGCCCAGTTCCCACTATCCTTTACTTTGGTCTATTTTTTTTTTTCAGTTTATTCAGGCATAAAAAACATAACCAGGCATATTGGAATTTTATGTGAAATAAGTCAGAAGACAGCAAACGACTGAGGGCTGCTTCTGGGAAATTAAAAATAGGTTTCAGTGACACCTTATTTGTGCATTTTCAAGATCTTCTTGGTTCAAAACTGTTGAAGTTTTAATTCTGAACAAAATTCCCTGTAATAGACTGTGACACATATTCTCTATACATGTGTTTAAGTTTACAGTATATATTTATGCATGTATAAAAATTCTATAATACATTATGTTCTATTCCTTTCTTTATAATCAAGCATCGAGGGTAAAGAAGACAAAAGATGAAGTACACCAGCCTTCAATTAGATGGTTAAATCCTCTCTAGAAAATTCCTCTGAAAAACTTGTCTGGACATATTGAACACTGCTAGTGAAGAGCAGGCCAATATTTCCCCTGGCAATTCATTAAGGCTTTGAGCATACCATATTTCATCTCAGCATAAGAAATCCTCATCTGGCAATCTTATCCTTTCCCCACTCTCTGTTCCTATTTTACTCTAAATCTTTATAACATTTTTTTTTCCCTTTTCTACATGATAGTCCTTCAAATTTTGCAGACGCAAGTGTTTAATCTCTCAGACAACCAGGAAGAGAAATCAGTAGTATTCCTACTTAATTAGATGTGTTAAAGACCTATTGCATGTGAGTTTATGGACTAGGTACTCTCTACAAACTAAAGCTTTATAAAGCATGGATTTTCCTAAGGAATTTATAATCTAGTAGAGATAAGAGGAATTCTATGCATCTCAAGGATGAGGGGAACACATGTGATACATATCTGAGGGCTGAATGAAGCCAAACTAAATAATGAAGTTACTTCTGTAGCAAATGTTAATAAGCTTTCATCTTAAAAAATTTAAGGCATCTTCCCTAAGTGTTTTAGTCATTTCTGTCCCTTCTTAATTGGTGATGTTGAGGTAAAGATGTGTTTGATCACCACAAAGCATGGGTCTCTTCTGTAGTCAATTAGTTGGAAGCCAATTGAAATGGAGCTAGATGAGACTCAAGTGCCAAAAAAGTGGTACAAAAAAGTCATGTCAGAAGATTCCAAATTGTCTCCTGTCTCATAAATTTCTTCAAATCTACCAGTTTCATCCAAATCTAAGTACTCATCTGGTAAGGCATTTCTAACAAGGGAGAAAAGTCAAGAACAAAACACTTAACGCTACCCTTTGCAAATGCTGAGCATTCCCCAGAACTTTATGAAGTGTCTTGTACAAATATGCATATTTGTTGAATAAAAGGAAAAAATACCCTGTTGATTCCTAAGACTAGCATACATCTAAGACTGCTCATTAGAAGAAGTTTACTGATGCTTTATTTTACATCAGAATGACACTAATATTTTTTTCTTTTTAAATCTATTAAAACTATTAACACTTTAAATATCTGCTTGGCTTATTTCATTTAGCATAATCTCCAGTTACATCCATGTTGATGCAAAAGTTGGGTATTCATTTTTTCTAATGGCTGAGTAATATTCCATTGTATATATGGACCACATCTTCTTTATCCATTCATCTGTTGAAGGGCATCTCGGCTCCTTCCACAGTTTGGCTACTGTGGACATTGCTGCTGTGGGGTGTATATGGCCCCCTTTTTTTTTCACTATATCTGTATCTTTGGGGTAAATACCCAGTAGTGCAATTGCTGGGTCATAGGGTAGCTCCATTTTTAACTTTTTTGAGGAACCTCTACACTGTTTTCCAAAGTGGCTGTACCAACTTGCATTCCCATGTACTGTATGGTGACTAACATAACATAATAAAAAATAACAAAAAAAATCTGCTTGGGTCAGTACCATAAATAAGTATGAAATAATAATATAAAGGAAAAGAAAAATAAAGAGAACCAAAAGTAAAGGTTATAGTGGTTTCTCTTTTTCTAAGTAGGGAAAAATCAGTTCTTGCTCATGCTGAAATCAATTACCCACTCATGAATGAAGGCATTTATGAAAAATCTCAGGTATACTGATTGAGTCATGATGTTTTCATCATCTGCAGATATACCCAAAAAGCAATGGGTAGGGTTTACCTGACATAGTCCTGATATTTATCTGTTCCTCCAAATAGCAGAGGAAGGGCCAAAGGTGAGCACACCACACAATCAAATGTGACTGGCAGAGACAGCATTATCTTGGCTGTGATTTTCCATTTCTCCAAGCAGGGCATAATATAATCAACAGGTTATTTCTTTCCTTAGAGACTTCTGAAACATTTAAGTCAACCACATCTTATTTGTCTAGAATGACACATAATGACATCTTCTAAAACTTCTAAAAAGAAAACCATCTCTGATATTTCAGGGTGCCGACAGTTTTATGACATAAAAAGACCATATTCCTAACTGTTCATAAGGAAAAGAAGACCTCTTAAAAGAACAGTAAAAACAGGGGGGAAAACCCTTAGAAATAGGCTTTTACTAATAAATCATTTTTATCTCACTGGTTAAAAGAAATCAATTCAAATGAGTTTCAAGATCCTTTGGCCAAATGCTACTCAATATTTTTAGTCTCATAAATATATGCCTTCTTTGCTCTTATTACTAAACTTCACAATAATTTACTGTTTCTCATTTTACTCTTATGAGAATAGTACCTTAAGAGCCACATAAAATGAACATTCCAACTGGTTTCATATCTTCTGCAGAGCTGAAGAGAAGGTAATAAGAGGTACTTATATAAATGTAATTCTCTTTGTATTTGGTGGGCATATTTATCTTTTTCTATTATTTCTGTATGCAGATATTAAATATGAAAAGATTGTTTTAAAGTGACTCTTTACCATGCCTGTTGAATACATGCTGTGAAGCTGCACCTGCTTTAAAGAGGAAGACAAAAGTAAAAACACACCTATATGTATAGTCAAACCTCCATTATTATGGGTTGATTCATCAGTGGAATGATGAATGCCATATTTCTATTTGATAAGCCTATGATATAGCATGGAATTTGAGGTTTGTCACTGCCTGTCTAAATTTGCCCTTGTGACATAGTACATTTCTCTGATGGCAAGATTCAATGTTATTTTATGTTCAAAGAAACAAGAAAGGCACTGCTAATTTACTGTAAAACAAAATATTTCCAGATTTCAAAGATGTTAAAATTTAAGAGGAAAAGTGCACCCTAATCTCTGAAATACGTTGTGTCCTCTTTAGCCTGAGAAACTTGTGTGACTTTATTCCAGAGTGCAGGATAGCATAAAGACACTGGAAAAGATTTTAAGAATGGAAGAAATGTTTTCTCTCCTCTTCTTGCCTCTGTCACTAATTTTTAATGTTTTGGGGAGAATAACTACCACTACTGCCCAAAGTGGCAGTCACATAACTCCTATTGTGTTCTTAGATCAGTCCTTTTCCTTTTCTACCTTATGGGAGTTTCCTTATTCAAGTGGGCAGGCAAGTAAAATCCAGTTTCAAAGCCTAAGAAACTAGGCAAAATAATGGATTTTACGTTATGTCTACATATGACATAGCTATACATCACAACAAATATCATTTTGGGATGTTCAACATGGAACACAGGTTTCAGTGCTCTTAGGGGTGAGAAAGGAACTCAGAGTAATTATCCAATATAGGGAGCAACACAATGGGCCAGCTGTTATTTACTGTTCTCAGAGAGTCAATTTTTATGCTGATATATACATAAATATATTTCCAAAGGCATGATCATAATGAAAAAAAAGCAAACTGGAAAATCTCAATATATTTCTTATTGACAAAATTTATAAACCACCTTATACAGGATATAGCATAATGACAAGGTCAGACAATGGGGCAAAGATTAATAATGTTACAGCCAATAAGGAAAAAAAACTATTTTTTTTAAAAGATTTTATTTATTTATTTGAGAGAGAGAATGAGAGAGAGTACATGAGAGGGGGGAGGGTCAGAGGGAGAAGCAGACTCCCTGCCGAGCAGGGAGCCCGATGCGGGACTCGATCCAGGGACTCGATCCAGGGACTCCAGGATCATGACCTGAGCCGAAGGCAGTAGCTTAACCAACTGAGCCACCCAGGCGCCCCAGGAAAAAAAAACTATTAAAGAATGTTTGTCAGAGGCAGAGCTCTGGAGAAGAAATGTTTGAAAAATCTGATTTGGCAAAGTCTCTGCAAATTTGTATTAAAACCACTAATTTGTGTGTTTTTATGGCCTAAATAGTCAAAGCAGCTTGCACTAATGTGAAGAATATGATGTCATCAATCATCACTTGATTGTGCAACTGAAAGGAAACTGAATTCATGTGATGTAAACTTTTTACTGTGACAAGAGAAAACTGAAGTTCAAAGAAATTGTTTATCACCCATTTTAATACATAAAGCTACCAACACAGCCAAAGTCCAAACAAGTGTTACTTAGTTAAGTTCTCCTGTCCTTCAATCAAAAGCATTGCCACAGTATGATACATACGCCTGTGCAGATGCACACAGAGTTATATTATTACATTATATTCAGGAACATACAAAACAGGCATTTCCAATATATACTGTTACAGTTACAATGATCAAAGAGCAGCCTGTTACCTAATCTGCAGGCTTTTGAATGTTCTCTACACTATTTTTTTTTCCATAGAGAGGAAATCATCTAAAATACTTCATGTCTTCAGGTATGTAAGAAAATATCAAACTACAGTGTGAACAATATTATGGGAGTCATAGAATGCTCAATTAGGAATAAACCATACAGATTATCAATTACAATTTTCTCATTTTTATAGTTGAAGAGGCTGTGGCTCAATGGTTAAGGGAGTTTCTCAAGGTAACTCAATTAGTTCACAGTAAGTCACTGCAGGTGACCTACATTTGGCTAATTATAAACATACTGTGCAAGTGTATGTGACGTGCACTTCCTCGCACACAAATGCCAAGCAGCTTAAATTCTCTTATATCCTGCTTCTATGTCTTTAACCAAACCCAGCCTGCATGTTAGGCTCTTTTAATATTCAAACACACAAGACCACCAGAGCTCATACTTGGTCTCAGATTCATTCAGAGAACATAAGAGAGGAGCACAGCATGCTAGAGAGCAGCATTAAGCATTCTTCTCCAGTAAAAGTCTCTTCAAAAGTCCGTAGTCCATACAGTCCTTCATGAAGTATTCCCTTTCACTCGCCAGAAGAATGCCAATGTCCATCCTGTTTAGGTATGGGAGCTTCCCTGGCTTAAAAGTCTATGTCAAATAAGAGTCAGTATCTTCTGTAACAGCTCCATGGCAGAGCTTCCAGTTTTGAAAGTCAAAGCACTCAGAAAAGCCCAAAGCTACCACCATCCCAAAACCATTTAAAGTTCTCTCAGTCCTGAAAAACTTTACCCATCATTGATCATTTGTAATATAATCAATGCTGTCTTCTAGTATACTGGGCATATTCTCTTTATCAGGTTTCTAGGACAATGCAGGTTTCTAGGTCAAATAGTCATGCAGAAGAGTTTTTATTTTTTAACTTACCAATACATCCTCACAGCTCTTAAAGAATTAAGATCTTTTTGAGACTTTCTGTTCAAGCTCAAGATGTTATATTATTCTAAAATAGCTCTGTAGCTTCTGAATAGGTTAAACACCTAGATTATTTACTTATTGATCTTCTATTTAAAATTATTCAGTGACTAAAATGTTTCTGGCACTACTCTCACTGCAGAGGAAACACACTGAAACATCTCTGCTCTCATACAGCTTATATTCTAGAAGAGTGGGATAGACTAAAAAAAGAAAAAATTACATAATATGCTAGAAAGTGACAAAATACTATGGAGAAAAGTAAACTACAGGCATGATATAATGTGTCCTTGGTGATGTGAGGGGCCAATGCAATTTTAAAGAAGGTGATACGGTTTTTCCTCACTGTGACTTTTGAACAAAGATTTCAAATAGATGAGGAAGAAAACCACATGGACACCTATGGAAGAATAGTCCAGGCAGAAGAAGAGACCCTTAGAAAGACCATGAAGGGAAAGTGTGCTTGAAGTCAAGGAATTGTAAGGAAGTCAGTGTGGTTGAAACAAAAACAGCTACAGAAAGAGTAAAGAGTAGAGAGTAAGAAATGAGTAACATTTCTTAAATTCTTAAATCTTGCCAATTTACAAAACAGTAACATTTCTCTAAAAGAGTAACATGGTCAGAGAATGCAACCCATCTCCTGAAATCGTTTTCTTAACTTTACACCATAGTTTGATTGTCCAGTTTCTCTCTTCTGGCCCTTGATGAAAAATATTACTTTTGAACATGAAAAGTTTCAATAAGGGACAAGAAACTCAAATATAAAAGAAAGGAAATGGCAGTTGGCAAGTAGAAAACTGCTGGTACAGGAAGTAAAAAGTGTGAGATATATATATTTACATTATACTTATGTGAGGGAAATGAAGTAAAAAAGATGAGAAGTTCAGTTATTCACACATGTACAGTTATAGACAATGACCACTCTCCCCAATACCCCGGTTATCACAGGATGTAGAGAAACAGTCTAAATTTGTTTTATTACAAGTTATCTTGTACATAAGCCTTTATTATGTAATTAGTATTAAAAATATCAAGCAAGCAAGGAAGAATGATACTTTGGCTTCTGAGATGAAACAAACTCAAATTAAAAAATCAGGAACAAAGGAAGGCTTCCATTCCTTACTAGTGGCCTTACAAAAATAAAAAAAAATTATAAGGAATACTATGAACACTAGTATACCATTAAATAAATTATGAAATAAAAAAATTCCTAGAATATGAACTACCAAAATTTAAGATACCCTGAAAACCATAAAAATTGTGAAAAAATTAAACTAAATAAATGAAAAAATATCTTGTGTTCACAGATCAGAAGACTTAATACCAGGAGGATGACATTACTCCCCAAATTGACCTATAGTTTCAATACAATCCCTATCAAGATTCCAATGACCTTTTTTAACAGAAATGGGAAAAATTAACCTAAAATTATTATGGAATTACAAGGAAACCTGAGTAGCCGAAACAATTTTGGGGAAAAAAAAAGATTTAAAAACTCACAGTCCCTAATTTTTTAAAAGTACAGTAATTAAAACCGTATGATAGGGGCGGAGCAAGACAGTGGAGGAGTAGGAGACCTGGATTTCGTCTGGTCTCAGGAACTCAGCTGGATAGGGATCAAACCATTCTGAACACCTACAAACTCAACAGGAGATCGAAGAAAAGAAGAGCAACAACTCTCTCATCAGAAAAGCGACCACTTTCTGGAAGGTAGGACGTGCGGAGAAGTGAATCCGAGGCGATATTCGGGAGGATAGACGGCGGGGGAGGGGCCTCCGTCGGCCGCTTCTGGCAAGTGATAGAGCCGCGGAGCACAAAACCGGAACTTTTAGAAGTTGGCTCCACAGAGGGACGTCGCTCCAGTGGCTAAGCAGGGGGTGGAACCCTCGTGGGACAGTGTGGTCTCGGGACCCTCGGGGTCACAGAAAGCCCGGGGGTGCCTGAGTGCGGCAGAGCTCCCAGGTATCGGAGCGGAGAAACCAGCTGCAGAGGCGGAGCCGAGGAGCGGGTTCTCAGCTCGGGGTTGCCATAAACCATGATCCGCAGCACAGTCGGGCCCCTGCTCCTCCAGCAGGGACCCAACAAGCGGCAGATCCGGGGAGACTCACCTTCCTCCCCCGGGAGAAGCGGTGCGGAAGCGCACCGCAGGGATCTGCTGGGTTTAGAGACTTCACACGGGGTCGGGTGCCAGAGATAGAAACGCCCGGTCACAGGCCAGGTGAGCACGGAGTGCGGCCGGAGACCGGGGAGACGGGAGTGACTGACGGCTTTTCTCTGGGGGCTCACTGGGAAGCGGGGCCCCGAGTTCTCGGCTCCTCCGCGGCGGAGACTGGGAGGCCGCCATTTTCACTCTCCGCCTCCAAAGCTGTACGGAAAGCTTGCACGGAACAAAAGCTCCCGAGAGCAAACCCAAGCAGATTACGTAGCCCGGACCGGCAAGGGCGGGGCAATTCCGCCTCCAGCAGAGACATTTGGAAACCACGGCAACAGGCCCCTCCCCAGAAGATCAGCGAGAACAGCCAGCCAAGACCAAGTTTACCGATCAATGAGAACGGCAGAACTCCAGCGCTAGGGTACTACTGCACATAGAATTCATGGCTTTTTTACCATGATTCTTTAGTCTTTCAAAGTTAATTTTTTTTAACTTTTTTTTTTCTTTTTGAATTTTTCTTTTTCCCTTTTTCAACCAACATCTTATCAATCCCTTTTTTTAAAAAAAACATTTTTATTTTTCAGTTTTAGAGTCATTTTCTATCCCTTCATACTACTTACCCGTATTTTTGGCTTATATATATAAGTTGTTCTCTCTTTAAAATTTTGAGATAGTTTCTTCTAACAGATTAAAATATACCCTAAATCTCTAGTATATGGTGTTTTCTATTCCCCTGCCTGATCACATCCTCTCCCTTTTTTTTTTCTTTTTTTAAATCCTCTCCTTTCTTTTTTCAAACAACTTCTTATGAATTCCTTTTATGAATTTTTTATAATTTCCATCTTTACAGTCATATTCCATCCCTTCATCATACCAAACCTTATTTTTTAAAATTTTGGGAGGCACTTTCTTCTAAAAGACCAAAATACACCCCAAATCTAGTGTGTGGCACTGATCTATATACCAGCCTGATCATATCTGATCACATTCTGGTTTTTTTGTTGTTGTTTTGTTTTGTTTGTTTTTGTTTTTATCTTTATCTTTTTCTTTTTTTTCTTTATCTTTTTTCTCTCTTTCCCTTTCTTTTCCCACTGCTTCAGGTCTTTTCTGATTTGTTTAGAGTATATTTTCTGGGGACGTTGTTACTCTGCTAGCATTTTGTTCTCTCATTAATCTATTGTCCTCTGCACAAAATGACAAGACGGAAAAAATCACCTCAACAAAAAGAACAAGAGGTAGTACCGACTGCCAGGGACCTACTCAATACGGACATTAGTACGATGTCAGATCTAGAGTTCAGAATCATCACTTTAAAGATACTAGCTGGGCTTGAAAAAAATATGGAAGTTATTAGAGAAACCCTTTCTGGAGAAGGAAAAGAACTAAAATCCAACCAAGTAGAAATCAAAAAGGCTATTAATGAGGTGCAATCAGAAATGGGGGCACTAACTGCTAGAATAAATGAGGCAGAAGAATCAGTAATATAGAAGATGAAATGATGGAAAATAAAGAAGCTGAGAAAAAGAGAGATAAACAACTACTGGATCACGAGGGCAGAATTCGAGAGATAAGCGATACCATAAGACGAAACAACATTAGAATAATTGGGATCCCAGAAGAAGAAGAAAGAGAGAGAGGGGCAGAAGGTATAATGGAGCAAATTATAGCAGAGAACTTCCCTAATTTGGGAAAGGAAACAGGCATGAAAATCCAGGAAGCACAGAGAACCCTTCTCAAAATCAATAAAAATAGGTCAACACCCTGACATCTAATAGTAAAACTTACGAGTCTCATCGACAAAGAGAAAATCCTGAAAGCAGCTCGGGAGAAGAGATATGTAACCTACAAAGGTAGAAACATTAGATTGGCAACAGACCTATCCACAGAGACCTGGCAGGCCAGAAAGGACTGGCAGGATATATTCAGAGCACTAAATGAGAAAAATATGCAGCCAAGAATACTCTATCCAGCTAGGCTGTCACTGAAAATTGAAGGAGAGATAAAAAGCTTCCAGGACAAACAAAAACTAAAGGAATTTGCAAACACAAAACCAGCCCTACAGGAAATCTTGAAAGGAGTCCTCTAAGCAAAGAGAGGGCCTAAAAGCAACATACACCAGAAAGGAACACAGACAATATACGGTAACAGTCACCTTACAGGCAATACAATGGCACTAAATTCCTATCTTTCAATAGTTACCCTGAATGTAAATGGGCTCAATGCCCCAATCAAAAGACACAGGCTATCAGACTGGATTAAAAAACAAGACCCATCGATATGCTGTCTGCAAGAGACTCATTTTAGAACCAAAGACACCCCCAGACTGAAAGTGAGGGGGTGGAAAACCATTTACCATGCTAATGGACACCAAAAGAAAGCTGGGGTGGCAATCCTTATATCAGACAAATTAGATTTTAAACCAAAGACTGTAACAAGAGATGAGGAAGGACACTATATCTTACTTAAAGGATCTATCCAACAAGAAGATCTAACAATTGTAAATATCTATGCCCCTAACATGGGAACAGCCAATTTTATAAGACAATTAATAACAAAAGCAAAGAAACACATCGACAACAATACAATAATAGTGGGGGACTTTAACACCCCCCTCACTGAAATGGACAGATCGTCTAAGCAAAAGATCAACAAGGAAATAAAGACTTTAAATGACACACTGGACCAAATGGACTTTACAGACATATTCAGAACATTCCACCCCAAAGCAACGGAATACACATTCTTCTCTAGTGCCCATGGAACATTCTCCAGAATAGATCACATCCTAGGTCATAAATCAGGTCTCAACCGGTACCAAAAGATTGGAATCATTCCCTGCCTATTTTCAGACCACAAGGCTTTGAAACTAGAACTCAATCACAAGAGGAAAGTTGGAAAGAACTCAAATACATGGAGGCTAAAGAGCATCCTACTGAAGAATGAATGGGTCAACCAGGAAATTAAAGAAGAATTAAAAAAATACATGGAAACCAATGAAAATGAAAACACAACTGTTCAAAATCTTTGGGATGCAGCAAAGGCAGTCCTAAGAGGAAAGTATATAGCAATACAAGCCTTTCTCAAAAAGGAAGAAAGGTCTCAAGTACACAACCTAACCCTACACCTAAAGGAGCTGGAGAAAGAACAGCAAATAAAGCCTAAACCCAGCAGGAGAAGAGAAATAATAAAGATCAGAGCAGAAATCAATGAAATAGAAACTAAAAGAACAGTAGAACAGATCAATGAAACTAGGAGCTGGTTCTTTGAAAGAATTAACAAGATTGATAAACCCCTGGCCAGACTTATCAAAAAGAGAAGAGAAAGGACCCAAATCAACAAAATCATGAATGAAAGAGGAGAGATCACAACCAACACCAAAGAAATACAAACAATTATAAGAACATATTATGAGCAACTCTATGCCAGCAAATTAGATAACCTGGAAGAAATGGATGCATTCCTAGAGATGTATCAACTACCAAAACTGAACCAGGAAGAAATAGAAAACCTGAACAGACCTAGAACCACTAAGGAAATTGAAGCAGTCATCAAAAATCTCCCAAAAAACAAAAGCCCAGGGCCAGATGGCTTCCCAGGGGAATTCCACCAAACATTTCAAGAAGAATTAATACCTATTCTTCTGAAACTGTTCCAAAAAATAGAAATGGAAGGAAAACCTCCAAACTCATTTTGAGGCCAGCATTACCTTGATCCCAAAACCAGACAAAGACCCCATCAAAAAGGAGAATTACAGACCAATATCCCTGATGAACATGGATGCAAAAATTCTCACCAAAATACTAGCCAATAGGATCCAACAGTACATTAAAAGGATTATTCACCATGACCAAGTGGGATTTATCCCTGGGCTGCAAGGTTGGTCCAACATCCGCAAATCAATGTGATACAATACATTAACAAAAGAAAGAACAAGAATCATATGATCCTCTCAATAGATGCAGAAAAAGCTTTTGACAAAGTACAGCATCCTTTCTTGATCGAAACTCTTCAGAGTATAGGGATCGAGGGTATATACCTCAATATCATAAAAGCCATCTATGAAAAACCTACAGTGAATATTATTCTCAATGGGGAAAAACTGAGAGCTTTCCCCCTAAGGTCAGGAACGCGGCAGGGATGTCCACTATCACCACTGCTATTCAACATAGTATTGGAAGTCCTAGCCACAGCAATCAAACAACAAAAAGAAATCAAAGGCATCCAAATTGGCAAAGAAGTCGTCAAACTCTCACTCTTTGCAGATGATATGATACTCTATGTGGAAAACCCAAAAGACTCCACCCCAAAACTGCTAGAACTCATACAGGAATTCAGTCAAGTGGCAGGATATAAAATCAATGCACAGAAGTCAGTGGCATGCCTATACACCAACAACAAAACAGAAGAAAGAGAAATTAAGGAGTCGATCCCATTTACAATTGCACCCAAAACCATAAGATACCTAGGAATAAATCTAACCAAAGAGACAAAGGATCTGTACTCAGAAAACTATAAAATACTCATGAAAGAAATTGAGGAAGACACAACGAAATGGAAAAACGTTCCATGCTCATGGATTGGAAGAACAAATATTGTGAAGATGTCAATGCTACCTAGAGCAATCTACACATTCAATGCAATCCCCATCAAAATACCATCCACTTTTTTCAAAGAAATGGAACAAACAATCCTAAAATTTGTATGGAACCAGAAAAGACCCCGCATAGCCAGAGGAATGTTGAAAAAGAAAAGCAAAGCTGGCAGCATCACAATTCCGGACTTCCAGCTCTATTACAAAGCTGTCATCATCAAGACAGTATGGTACTGGCACAAAAACAGACACATAGATCAATGGAGCAGAATAGAGAGCCCAGAAATGGACCCTCAACTCTATGGTCAACTCATCTTTGACAAAGCAGGAAAGAATGTCCAATGGAACAAAGACAGTCTCTTCAACAAATGGTGTTTGGAAAATTGGATAGCCACATGCAGAAGAATGAAACTGGACCATTTCCTTACACCACACACAAAAATAGACTCCAAATGGTTGAAAGACCTCAATGTGAGACAGGAGTCCATCAAAATCCTAAAGGAGAACACAGGCAGCAACCTCTTTGACCTCAGCCGAAGCAACTTCTTCCTAGAAACATCGCCAAAGGCAAGGGAAGCAAGGGCAAAAATGAACTATTGGGACTTCATCAAGATAAAAAGCTTTTGCAAAGCAAAGGAAACAGTCAACAAAACCAAAAGACAACCGACAGAATGGGAGAAGATATTTGCAAATGACATATCAGATAAAGGGCTAGTATCCAAAATCTATAAAGAACTCATCAAACTCAACACCCAAAGAACAAAGAATCCAATCAAGAAATGGGCAGAAGACATGAACCGACATTTTTCCAAAGAAGACATCCAAATGGCCAACAGACACATGAAAAAGTGCTCAATATCGCTCGGCATCAGGGAAATCCAAATCAAAACCTCAATGAGATACCACCTCACACCAGTCAGAATGGCTAAAATTAACAAGTCAGGAAACGACAGATGTTGGCGGGGATGCGGAGAAAGGGGAACCCTCCTACACTTTTGGTGGGAATGCAAGCTGGTGCAGCACTCTGGAAAACTGTATGGGGGTTCCTCAAAAAGTTGAAAATAGAGCTACCATATGATCCAGCAATTGCACTACTGGGTATTTACCCCAAAGATACAAAAGTAGGGATCCGAAGGGGTACGTGCACCCCGATGTTTATAGCAGCAATGTCCACAATAGCCAAACTGTGGAAAGAGGCAAGATGTCCATCGACAGATGAATGGCTAAAGAAGATGTGGTATATATATACAATGGAATATTATGCAGCCATCAAAAGAATGAGATCTTGCCATTTGCAACGACGTGGATGGAACTGGAGGGTATTATGTTGAGTGAAATAAGTCAAACAGAGAAAGACATGTATCATATGATCTCACTAATATGAGGAATTCTTAATTGCAGGAAACAAACTGAGGGTTGCTGGAGTGGGGGGTGGGGTGGGAGGGATGGGGTGACTGGGTGATAGACACTGGGGAGGGTATGTGCTCTGGTAAGCGCTGTGAATTGTGCAAGACTGTTGAATCTCAGATCTGTACCTCTGAAACAAATAATGCAATATATGTTAAGAAAAAAAAAGAAGGTAGCGGGAGGGAAGGAATGAAGCGGGGGAAATTGGAGGGGTAGACAAACCATGAGAGACGATGGACTCTGAAAAACAAACAGGGTTCTAGAGGGGAGGGGGGTGGGAGGATGGGTTAGCCTGGTGGTGGGTATTGAGGAGGGCACATTCTGCATGGAGCACTGGGTGTTATGCACAAACAATGAATCATGGAACACTTCATCTAAAACTAATGATGTAAGGTATGGGGATTAACATAAGAATAAAAAAAAAACCGTATGATAATGACATAAGCACAGACATACAGATCAATTATTAGAATTGAGAATCCAGAAATAAACCCTTACTTTTATGGTCAATTAATTATTGACAAGGGTACCAGGCAATTATTGTGGGAAAGAATAGTTTTTACAACAAATGGTGCTAGGATAACTGGATATCCACACTCAGAAAAATGAACCTCACATCATACACAAAATTTAACTCAAAATGGATGAAAGAGCTAAATTTAAAAGCTAAAATTAGGGGCACCTGGGTGGCTCAGTCAATTAAATGTCTGCCTTTGTCTGGGGTCATAATCCCAGGGTCCTGGGATCGAGCCCCACGTGGGACTCCCTGCTCAGGGGGAGGTCAGCTTCTCCCTCTGCCCCTCCCCCTGCTCGTGCTCTCTCACATGTTCTCTCTCTCTCTCTTTCTCTCTCTCTAATAAGTAAAATCCTTAAAATAAAAGCTAAAATTATAACTAAACTTAAAATATAGGAGTAAATGTTTGTGACTTCCATTAGACAACGGAGTCCTACATATGACACCAAAATTTCAAGTAATTAAATATCAATAAATTAGACTTCATGAAAATTTAAAACACTTGTGCTTCAAAGGACATCATTAACAAAGTGAAAAGGCAATCCATAGAACTGATGGAAACATTTTCCAATCATACACATAAGTGACTTGTACATCGAATATAAAAAGAACATTTACAACTTAATGATAAAAGGACAACCCAACTCAACAATGGGAAAAGCCTATGAATACACATTCCTCCTAAGAAAATACACAAATGGACGATAAACACATGAAATACTATCCAACATCATTAGTCATCAGAAAAATGCAAAGCAAAACCACAATAAAATACCACTTCACATCCATTCAATGGTTATAATAAAAATAAAACAGGTAACAAGTGCTAGTGAAAAAGGTAGAAAAACTAGAATCCTCACACATAACAGCGGCATGTAAAACAGTGCAATCATTTTGGAAAAGTCTGACAGTTCTTCAGAAAGTTAAATATAGAGTTATTATATGACTAAAAATTCTACATCTCAGTATATACTCAGGATAAATGAAAATACACATCCCCGCAAAAGGTTGTAAATGAATGTTCATAGCAGCATCATAATAATAAGAAAGTGGCAAAGCCACCAAAATGATAATCAACTGATAAACAAAAATGTGGTATATCCATTCAGTGGAATACTATTCAGCAATAAAATGGAATGAAGTATTGATACATGCTTCAACATGGATGAACTTCAAAAACACTGTGCTAAGAGAATTCAGTCACATCACTTATCATGATAGCACTTAGAGACAATGGGCATAATGGGAAAATATGTAAAGTCAAAGAAAATTAGTAGTTGACTAGGAATGTGGGCTGCTGGGAGCAAATGGAGGGTGAAGTGTTAATAGATACAGTGTTTGTTTCTGTGGTGATAAAAATATTACAAAACTGATTTTGGTGACAGTTGCACAACTCTGTGAATATACACTTTATGTGGGTGAACTGTATGGTATGTAAGATATATTTCAATGAAACAGTTACCAGAAAAAACAAATTTTTAATGCCAAGGAAGAAAAATGTCCACATCAAAAACAAACCAGACTAACACAAAGATTTTATGAACAGGTTTAGATACAAGGTAACGTACTATGTTCAGAGTACCAAGGAGATGAATTTTTCCTTTTTTTTTTTTTTTTTAAAGATTTTATTTATTTCACAGAGAGACAGTGAGAGAAGGAACAAAAGCAGGGGGAGTGGGAGAGGGAGAAGCAGGCTTCCCGCTGAGCAGGGAGCCAGACGCAGGGCTCGATCCAAGGACACCAGGATCATGACCTGAGCCGAAGGCAGACACTTAATGACTGAGCCACCCAGGCGCCCCTGAGATGAATTTTTCAATGTGGTTTGATAGTGATTCATATATATACATGGAATATTACTGGGCCATCAGAAAGGAGGAAATCTTGCCATTTACAAAGCTGTGGATGGAGTTAGAATGTATTATTTTACGTGAAATTAGTCAGAGAAAGACAAATACCGTATGATCTCAGTTAAATGTGGAATTTAAGAAACAAAACAGATGAACATAGGGAAAGGGAAAAAGAAAAAGAGAGAGGGAAGCAAACCATAGGAGACTCTTAACCATAGAGAATAAACTGAGGGTTGATGGAGGGAAGTGGGTGGGGGATGAGCTAAACAGGTGATGAATATAAAGGAGGGCACTTGTGATGAGCACTGGGTATTCTATGGAAGTGATCAATCATTAAATTCTACTCCTGAAACTGTTATTATACTACATGTTAATGAACAAGTATTTAAATAAAAACTTCAAACAACAACAACAAAAAGATTACACTCTGTCAAATCTATTTTTCAGCAGAACTCTCTTTAAGTGATGGAAGAAAATAAACCTGCTTACTTATTACCAGCTATGTTCAATTACAGAGTCACTGATGGTAGAAGACACTCTCCAATACCATCTCTCTACGGTTTCAGAAAACTGAACATTCAGTCTATAGATACCAGGTGGCCATTAAGCCATCATATCATTCCAGTGGAAAAGGCCCAAAAGCTTGCCTCTCCAAGCTCTGCCTATATAGTGAGGGGTCTGGAACAATAAAAGCAAACCATTGAAAATTACAATGTAGAAATCCAAGCTGAAAATCCATGGACACTTATACCAAAACCCCATGATCTAATACATGAGGAAGTTACTGACACATGATTAATGCACATTTAAAGAAAAGGTGCTAGCTCATAGAGATTAAAGAAATATCCATTCTTGGAATTAACCAATTAACTCTCTGAATTAATTTATCCAACAAATCATGAAAAAGGCATGTGGTGTAAGGGTATGAGCAAAAAGGAGGTACCTGGATCATGCATTTATGAGTACAAGTTTAGGAGTAGAATTACATGAGAAAGATTGGCAGCATTACCTTTAGAATTTAAGAGAACTTTAACACTTTGAAAATAAAAATGTTGATATAGAATGTTTTAAATCTTGTAAGAAAATAATTCAAATATGTATGCTGTTATTTTGGAGCTGAATTTCCCCTTTTTACTTCTTTCCCATTGTTCTTTCTTAATGATTTTTTTTTCCTTTACCTGTTAGCATCACAAACAACCTGAATTGCAAAAAACTGTTAAGTTATATACTCAGTGGCAAAAGTTAGGAAATTAAGTCTAAAGAGCTCCTTCTCAAGGGACTCATGAAGACATTTTCCCTTCACTACACTGCTTTATATTTATGTTGTTTCATTCCTACATTGAAGAGGAAACAGAACAAAAGCAAAATATTACTTCTCCAAAACACTAGCACTGGAATTTGAAGATGTATTTATCCACATCAATCAAAACACAAAAGCAGGGCGCCTGGGTGGCTCAGTTGGTTAGGTGACTGCCTTCGGCTCAGGTCATGATCCTGGAGTCCCGGGATCGAGTCCCGCATCGGGCTCCCTGCTCGGCGGGGAGTCTGCTTCTCCCTCTCCCACTCCCCATTTGTGTTCCCTCTCTCGCTGTGTCTTTCTCTGTCAAATACATAAATAAAATCTTTAAAAAAAAAAAAAAACACAAAAGCACACATTTCTTTTCAATAGAATAGCAAGGATCAAGAAAAATCTTCAATTATAAAATTTTCTGTATTAAATTGCAAGGAAATCATCAGACATATTTTTTAAAAGAGAAGGGATTCTTTAGAACTGAGATGGGAAGGAGCCACTGAAGAAAGATATTTGCAAGTAAGAACAAAATACAATGTGATGAATACAAATAAAAATATGTAAGTTACATATTTCATTAGAACCTCTAACTCAATTTGTGTACCCAATGCATGAAAATAAGACTTAGATTCTATGTAAAAATATAGTATAAAAATTACTATTTAAATTATTAAATATTTTCAGGAAGTCTCTCTCTAGGTATAATTGTCTGTATTCATATATGCAAATCCAACTTTATATTAAATATAAAACTGGTAATACTGTTTGAAATCTAAGTTTGAGTGACTAAGATTTATTTTGATAGGAAATAAAATATTAAATACTGAATAATAATTCAGTAACATTTTAATCATTTTCAATTGACCAAATGCTTTTCCAAATAAAATTTCCAAGTTCAATTTAATAATTTATACATCATTAGCTAACTAATTATAACTAACCTGGAACAGCGTGGCTAGGAACTTATTAGAAATAGCTATTGAAGTATCACTCAAAGTTATATTTTATATTTACTAATTTTAATACTGGGATTTAGGGGAATTTATTTTAATAACATAAAAGTACATAATTTATATATACTAGGAACTGTGTTCATAATTAACCCCAAAAATGATTTTAAGAATTATTTTTTTTTTTTTTTTTTTTTTTAAGATTTTATTTATTTATTTGAGACAGAGAGAATGAGAGAGAGAGAGCACATGAGAGGGGGGAGGGTCAGAGGGAGAAGCAGACCCCCCGCCGAGCAGGGAGCCCGACGCGGGACTCGATCCCGGGACTCCAGGACCATGACCTGAGCCGAAGGCAGTCGCTTAACCAACTGAGCCACCCAGGCGCCCTAAGAATTATTTTAAGTCTTAATATTTTCATACATGGCACTTATTACCTAGTTGAATTGAAAAATTTTTCCACAGCTTTATTCTTTCGAGCTAAAAGAGCTCAATTTTCAAACTCTCTAACAAAACAGGGCTCAATCATGGTGACAGAAGAGAAATAATGTGCCCAAGGTTCTGAGACTTGGTTAGAATTAACTATAAAGGACTGCTGAATCACAGACCTGTACCTCTGAAACAAATAATACATTATATGTTAAAAAAAAAAAAAAAAAGAAGAAGAAGAAGAAGAAGAAGAAGATAGCAGGAGGGAAAGAATGAAGGGGGGGAAATCGGAAGGGGAGATGAACCATGAGAGACTATGGACTCTGAGAAACAAACTGAGGGTTCTAGAGGGGAGGGGGTGGGGGCATGGGTTAGCCTGGTGATGGGTATTAAGGAGGGTACGTTCTGCATGGAGCACTGGGTGTTATACGCAAACAATGAATCATGGAACACTACATCAAAAACTAATGATGTAATAATGTATGGTGATTAACATAATAATAATAAAAAAGAATTAACTATAAAGGTAACACTGTTTAAAAAAATGGAGTAAATAGTGCAGGCCATTTCCTTAACTGCTTCTATACTAGCCAAGTTTAAACAATTAATCTAAATAATTACAGTTTCTATACAGCATTACTCAGTTATTTACATATATATTTTCAAAAAACCTAACCTACCACAATATCCAATATTACAGCACAGCTTAAAAATGGTATTTGATGATATCAGGCATGTTCAGGGGCATGTGATGTGATAAGCACTGGATGTTATACACAACAAATGAATCACTGAACATTGTATCAAAAACTAAGGATGCACTTACTATATATTGGCTAATTGAATTTCAATTAAAAAAAATATTTCCTTGTAAACCCAAACACCTTCCTCAATTCACTTTTGCAGAAGAAATTCATATTCCAATTTCTAATTTACATTCAAGAGTTTTTGATATTTTTCTTATACCTAGAAATTAATTTTTAGTATTAGTTACAGCTGATTATACTTTTTCCTTTTTCAAGTTTTTATTTAAATTCCAGTTAGTTAACATTCAGTATAATACTAGTTTCAGGTGCAGAATTTAGGTATTCATCACTCCCATATATCACCCAGTGCCCATCACAAGTGTCCTCCTTAATGGCCTTCACCCATTTAACCCATTCCCCCCCACCCAGGAGAAATGGAAAAACTACAGTATTGATGTAATGTCTAAGTCAAAGTACCACTATATACTGAATCCATACTCTTTAAGTCATACAACAAAATCAGTCTCATTACTTTATAAAAAAAGAAAATATATTTTAAATATCTACTTTAGACTAAATACTTCTCTCATTTCTCTCTTGAGAACTACTTTTTAAAAGTGTTAACTTCATATTATTATTTTTTTAATTGCTGGTAGTTGTGGTCTCCATCTCACATTTAGGTAGGGGGCTGAATCAAGTATTAGAATGACTGTTACCATACTAATATGGGTAGAAAGCTTATATGAACTTAGCCTTCTAGATGATTTCCATAAACTATGGAAAGTAAGTCCCAAAAAGGACAGACTGCCTACTCTGGAACTAAGCCGTCCACAGAACACTGACTCACCTTCGTTTTTTAAGCTTTTGATAAGATACCACCCTCAAGAATACAAATTAACATTCTTCCTTAAAAAAAAAAAAAATACTGTTTTTTCCCTCTGGATAGAGATTAAGGTGAATGCGAACAAATTAAACCAAAATATCCTTCCTTACTTCCATTTTGTTGCAATGGAACACGGAAGAGAAAGACTCTATTTATAAGGTTAGGATGTAAGAAGTCCTGTTTCAACAACAATATCAGGAGGACAGGATTGTTCTACAAATTCTTCATATTAACCATAAAAATGATTTGCTATATATTTTGAAATTAACACATAGAAATCATTATATAAACCAGATGAGCTTCAAACATCTGTATATCAGCAAATGTGAAAATCATTCCTATGACTTAAATTCTGAATGGGTTCTGTTTTTTTCCTGGTGGCAGAGATCAAAGGTATTATTTACTGCTGTTCAACGAAGAAAGACAGCTACTAAATAATCATCAGGCTGTCTGGCTGCCTTGTAACACATGTTTCTCAGAACAGTCACATGTACCAAGTGGGATGTGCTAAAATTCTGATTCCAGAGATCAGTTACTTCCATGGTGATTGCAGTAAAGGATGAAGAGGAGAGGGAGGTGATCCAGTGGAAATAGCCACATCCAGGTTCTAACATAACATTTTCTCATCACCGGTGTTTATGTCTGTGAAATGTAAATCAGAAACAGGATCTTTGGTAACCCCAGAATCTCAAAGTTAGCTATCACCCCGTACTTGAAGACCAACAGTGCAAGTGCAGCTTATATTGATTTCATGCTTCAGACATTCATTTATTCAAAGAATTAAAATTCTGGGACAGGCAAAGCTGCAGACTCTGGGGATATGATAGAGATTATTTTTACAGATGAACATAAATAATAAACCTGTAAAGAATTAAAATAAAAATTTTACAGAGCGTAAATTCCCCATCAACAACTGTCATAAATTGAAGCAATTAAGAGTGAATAGTGGTTACCTTAATTTGGTCAGCAAAGGCATTTCTGAGAAACTATCTAAAATCAGAAAAACAAAAGGAAGCCCACATAAAAAATACCTGGAGTAGGAACATTTCATGTAGGGGAATACCCAGTGCAGAAAGACTCCAAGGCAAAAAACAACTTGGCCTAAGGCTACAACAAATTGGGAAACAGAGTTAAGCGAGGTAAAGAGCTAGGCAAGGGCCAGATCGTGAAAAATTGTGTATGCCAGGATAAAGAATTCAGGTATTTATCTTAGAGTGATGGGAAATATTTAGAGTAATACTACTTGTTCTATTAAAAGATTATGTCATCTGTAGGGAGGAGAAGGGAAATTTAATGGTAGGGTTCTACAAAACCCTACACTTTCGCAAAATGTACAATTCTACCAAAGTAAAAAGACTTAATGGGAAGCAACGACAATAGTGTAGGTGAGAAACTAGGGGGAAACAAGGTACTGATCATGAGAAAACAGAGAAGGGGAGAGATTTGTGATATATGAGGAAGAAGAGACAAGACTGACTGACATAATACATCAAGTTTATAAAAGTGTGTATAATTTTTTATTCTTTATTTAAATTCAGTTTAGTTAACATATAATGTATTATTAGTTTCAGGGGCAGAATTTAGAGATTCATCAGTTGATATAATAACCAATGCTCATTATATCAAGTGCCCTCCTTAATTCCCATCCCCCAGTATCCCCATCACCCCCCACCTGTCTCCCCTCCAACAACCCTCAGTTTGTTTCCCCATAAAGTTCAGCATCTCTTATCGTAGCCCCTAGGTCATAATGCTGCCATACTGAGTTGGAGAGCCTAGAAAAGGAACACGTTAAGTAGGTTTGTTTGTTATTTATTTCAGGAGGGCTACTGGATAAAATCAAGCTGTCTGCTTAGATTATGCTAAGTTGAGATTCATCTCAGATATATGCTCCAATGGTGTATCAAGTAAGCTGTAGGAAATAAATTTTGTGTTCAAGAGACAAGTCAGAATGAAGCATAAAAAATTTTGAGGTGCATTTGCATATAGTTCTCATTTAAAGCCATTAGATTGGATGAGATAACCTAAACAAAGTATTACACTAGGACCCAGGCTAACATTTGAAGGTGAAGAAATGATGAGAAAAAGACTCAGAAGGGGAAAAACTGCGAAGATTTTACGCAATTCAAGACAAAAGAGAGTTTTTTTCAAAAGGGTCAAGTGGTCAATTGTGCCAAATTCTGCTGAGAGGTAAGTACAGAAAGAACAGAGACATGGCCCTTGGATTTGGCAATAAAATGGTCATGTGGCCTTAGGAAGTAAGGCAAGAATGAACAATGGAGAGAAAAGAAGAAAGGGAGGGAACCAGTCTTTGTGAGGAAGTCACACCTAGTAAACTGAATTAAAAAGAAAACATAAGGTAAATAACTGCAATATAAACTATAAATAATCCCTTCACAACTGTGTGCTAGTGTCTGTCTCTCTGTGTGCATGTATCAAAAGTTTAGCTAAGCTACTCCATGGAATTGCTGCCTTGGCATTCATTTTGTTTGGCCAAAAGGCCTGCATGGACCTTAAAATGACACTAGCCTCCTCGTGCAAGCATATGCCCTAGATAGAGGTCTGCAGAGTCACTATCAAATGTGAGTTCCTAATATGACTTCCCCAAGAGCCCTTGTGATCAACACCCTCCCCTGTCTGCCTTATGTTCCCCTTAAATAAGACCCCCCATGGGACTTACCAAACCTCACTCTTTTGGTTCGAATCAATCTGGCCCTAACCTAGGAACTTCAAAGCACTCTCCCCATGGACCCTAATTAAGGCCTGTCCCAGGCCCTACCTCTGGATATTTCTACATTTGGCCTTGACCTCCTCCATGCAGCCCCTCAAGCCATGCCTTGTACTTTATCCAGGACTTCTGGGTAATAAACTTCTCTAGTTCAATTTCTCTTGTATTCTGCTATTGAAGCAAGGCTCACCATCCAGCATCCTGTGCTCCACTTAACAATAATTTAACAAAGTCATAAGTGCGGGGGGGTTTATGCATGGTAACTAGAGTAGAAAACCAAGGTAATACCTGGAGAAGAAAAACAAATCATAAGAGCTTACTTTTGTTTTGATTTTTTCATGTTAGAAGATACTAAAATATTTGTAGATACAAAAAAAAATTGATACTGAAAAAGGAGACGGAAAATTTCAGGAGAAAATGCATGAATAAGTTGAGAGAAAATGAAATCCAGAGTCCAAGTGGAAGAGCTGGGCTTGAAAAGAGAACAGGTGAATGTCAACCATTAGGTCAAGAATTAGATTGAGAACTAGATGAGTTGGTAGATTTGTAGATACATGGATGAGGTAACTCGGGTATGATAACTTTTTCTCAATGAATTAATAAGAAGCAAGGTTAGTCATGTGGGAAGTGGGAACTATTGTGGGAGGGCTGTTTGAAGAGAAAAGAAGGTGTAAAATCATTCTGGAAAATAGGAAACAGAAATGGAATATGATGCCTGGGGATGTTGAGTGCTCATGTGAGAATTGTAGGTATGAATTTAAAATGAGATCAATGATATTTAGCTATTTGCAGGCAGGCATTGAGATGGGTCGTTACAACCAAGGCTGTAAACCACAATTTAAGGACTGATTTTAGGAGAAAAACAGTAATTTTTCATCAGACAATATTCTGCTATTCTTGTTTAAAATATTAATTAAATATTTTTAGGAAAACCAACATCTAAAATACTAAACTGATTGTTCTTGAAGATAACTTCGATCCCAGAAAGCTTTTGTAACTCTCAAAACAACACTGGATTATGTTTTCAGAAGTTTAAGCTTTAAAGAAAATGGAGAAAATCCTGGGATAATCACTAACACTTGAGAACAATGTTGTTCAATAAAACTTTCTGCAGTAATGGAAATGTCTTTTTGTGCTGTTCAATACAGTAGCCACTAGGCACATAGGGGGCTATTGAGCATTTGAATGTGGCTAATGAGACAGATGAAGTGAATTTTCTATTTCATTTAATTACAATTAACTTACATTTAAATATAAATAGCCTCAGGTAGCTAATGGCTACACTACTGAAAAATTAAGCTATAGAATTGCGTGTCCATCTCCCATCTACCACTCTGTATTTGCTATTTTATTTTATTTATTTGGGGGGGAATTCACTAGAGCTGGGTTTATTTCTAGGCACTATCCCTTAATTTTAGCTAAATTCTTTTTATTTTATTATGTTATGTTAATCACCATACATTACATCATTAGTTTTTGATGTAGTGTTCCATGATTCACTGTTTGCGTATAACACCCAGTGCTCCATGCAGTACGTGCCCTCTTTAATACCCATCACCAGGCTAGCCCATCCCCCCACCCCCCTCCCCTCTAGAACCCTCTGTTTCTCAGAGTCCATAGTCTCTCATGGTTCATCTCCCCCTCCGATTCCCCCCCTTCATTTTTCCCTTCCTGCTATCTTCTTTTTTTTTTTTTTAACATATAATGTATTATTTGTTTCAGAGGTACAGGTCTGTGATTCAACAGTCTTACACAATTCACAGTGCTAGATATTTTATTTTTTATTTATTTATTTTTTGAATATTTTATTTATTTATTTGACAGAGAGAGACACAGCGAGAGAGGGAACACAAGCAGGGGGAGTGGGAGAGGGAGAAGCAGGCTTCCCGCTGAGCGGGGAGCCCGATGTGGGGCTTGATCCCAGGACTCTGGGATCATGACCTGAGCCGCAGACACTTAACGACTGAGCCACCCCGGGCGCCCCAGTGCTAGTTATTTTAAAAGCAAAGAGTTTGAATATCCAAAGATCTGCAATATAGAGTTCCACTGGATCTTTAGTTTAGCTTGGTTTTTTTAAAACTTCAGTAGGCTTGACAACTACTATACAGGGTTGTATATTCAAAGGACCATAAATACTTGGATGATTCACAGGATTTTCTATGCTAATTTGAACTGCTGGCAATTTTCATATTATAAATTGTAAATTCACACTAAAGCCTAATTCTCCACCCCCTCACCTGTCTTAAGACTACAAAGTGATACATGCTGAGAACAGACATCAAGAACTAATACAGAATATCTGACAAAAAGAGATGAATCAGGTGGACAGCACTGTCATGTACTGTGAATGACTTAGCACTCCAAATTATAAATACACAATTTTATATAATTACCTTCTCATTTGGGAATTTTAAATATTCACTCAAATGTATTAATCTGCTTTATATTTGGCATTAAAATTAATATTTAAATATTAATGCTTCCTTCCAGCTATTAAGTCATATGGAAATTTTATACCATGATAACGTTCAGAAATGCAACCGAAATTAAAACATTTGGTGAACCTGCAAATTATCTACCTTGTTCATATCAATTGTGTAAATGTTTTCATAATGTACATAAAGGAATGAAAAAAAATCATCCCAACAGGTGATCTACTAAAAGCCAAAATGGCAGAAGTAATCTGTAGCAATATTTGTTATAACAAAAGCCCAGCTAATATCTGTACAAAGGAAATCATGAAATGAAATGACCTGGAAAAAATTTCATATGCCTTTGCTTCTTGCAAATTAAAAGTAATCTATTTCCCTCATGTGAATATTCCAATAGTATAAATGAAATTTACTTTTCCATTTATATCTTTTTTGCAAAGTCCATTATTTTTTAATTTTTTATAATTTTATTATGTTATGTTAATCACCATACATTACATCATTAGTTTTTGATGTAGTGTTCTTGGGTTTTTCTTGTTAAAATCTTTCTTTCCTAACAGGTATCTAATCTCCTACCACAGCGTGTTTCATAAGAGAGCCATACAAATCTTGCCTTTACAAATTTAGAAGATCCCTTTTGTTTTCCAGGATCTATATTTAGACATACATTCTTTGGAAATTTTCTAGAAAAGGTCTATACTATACAGGCAAAGTATCAAAATTGTGTTTATCAATTTAGTAGCCCAGGGCCTCAGGTTACCTCTGGGAAAATACCATGACTCCCACAATGCCATATGTCATTCGGGATTCACAGGTAGAACAGAAATATGGTTCATATGTATTTGTGTTCATATATACTCTTTATTACATGTGTTTATCAGTTTTGTAATTAGTGACATTCAAGTTAGTTTTAAGAGGTACTGAATTGTTTAATAAATTCTCTCAAATAATAGGTATTAATATTTAAGTTAGTACATGAAGTCTTTTTTAAATAATTATTAAAATAGAGTCCTTATATTTTAAAAACTTTGGTAAACCACTACATCAAAAACTAATTCTGTACTGTATGGTGACTAACATAAAAAATAATAATAAAAATAAAAATAAATAAAAACTTTGGTAAACCAAATGATGTACAACAGATTCCTTCTGAAATGCTGGCACAGCAAATGGAGATTAATGCTAACACCCAGTCTAACACAATTCTACCTGAATTTTAAAGAAAAAGAGCTATGCTTTGTGTTGTTGTTTTTAGTGAGGAAGCTATGAATTGAATTCTTGTATATATGAGTCATTGGAAGAAGATGTCATGTTCAACTAGAGATCTTACCCCAAAGACAAATGATAGGCACAGTGCCAGATGTTAACTTTGCTTGCTGGACTTTGATATAACCTTTTTTTTAAGAACCCCTCCCTAATGCTCTAGTGGCTGTGAAGTGACCATACCACTTAGCCAATTACTATCTTCAAACAATAAAGTAAAAGCCACCTAATAAATATCAAGATTTTACTAACAATACCTTTTCATTGGTTATTTCCTGAATCAACAGGAAGTTTACTTATGCATCTAAAGGTAAACCTGGTTCTCTAGATTTCTAATTGAAAATTGTATCAAATGTACCCAAGGATGTCTAAAACATGAAGGAAATTGTTCAGTAACAAGTGGTAGGTAATGACTCCATTAACAACAGAAAATAAAGAACAATGCATCTTTAAACTTTAATGTATTGCACAATATCTTAAATTCTGAACAACAGAAGTTCTTTTTCTACTTAATTTAAAAAATCATTATTACAGGTTTTCCAGACAACAAAAACCAATAACTTTTGTGAAACTAAAAACTCTGAAGCATGGATATTTATAATATTCTAATAATCTTCACATAATTATAATTCAAACAGATTTTAAGTTTCCTCAATTTTTTTTTTAATTTGAGTGTAGTTGACACATAATGTTACATTAGTTTCAGGTGTATAACAGTGATTCGACAAGTTTATACATTCTGCTATGTTCACAAGTGTACCATCTGTCCTCTTACATCACTATTGCACCAGTATTGACTATATTCCTTATGCTGTACCTTTTATTCCCATAACTTATTCATTCCATTACTAGAAGCCTATGTTTCCCACTCCCCTTACCCGTTTTGCCCAATTCCTCACCCTCGTACCCTCTGGCAACCATCAGTTTATTCTCTGTATTTATAGGTGTGATTCTGCTTTTTGTTTATTCATTTGTTGTTATTGTCATTGTTTAGATTCCACTTATGAGCGAAATCATATGGCATTTGTCTTTCTCAGTATGATTTATTTCACTTAGCATAATACCCTCTAGGTCCATCAATATTGTCTCAAATGGCATCATCTCATCCATTTTTAGAGCTGTGTAATATTCCTCTGTGTGTCTGTGTCTATGTGTACCACGTTATCCTTACTTTTTCCTCACATTTGATTATGAAAATTTTAAATGTACAGGAAAGTTAGAATTGTGAACACCCATATACCTACCATCTAGATTCTTTAATTAACATTTTATTATAACTTGCTTTATCACATATATGTATATCCATCTAGTCATCCTTCTATCCATCCACCACTACTTTTACTTAGGTAGAAGTTTCAGACATCAGTACTCCTCAACCTTAAACATTTAAGCATAACACATAATTAACTAAAGTTCAATATTAATGCAAACTTTTCAAACAACCAAATGCACAAACCTTAAGCATACCATTTCATGAATTTTGACAATATAGTATGATCTTTATTCACTGGTATTTGGATGGCATATAAATCAAAATGAAAGTTGACAATAAATAATGCTATGTTATTAATCTGTTATTTTTACTCCTCTGGTAATCTAAATGTTCCCATAGAATGTAAAAGTAAATTTACTCTCAACCATTTAACAGATTTATAGGTCACATTTACCATGGAATACTTAAAATATATATATAATAACCACAAGAAGTAATCTCAATGTCTAGTTGCAATTTATATTTTTAAAATGTGACAAATTTAAATTCCAGAAAAATACACTAGAATAAACTTTCTAAGCACAGATACCAGAGTTAATCAAGAATATAGTCTTTTTATATAAGTAGTAGATAATATCAATTTAGTCATTCAAGAAAGGACTTGAATTCTTTCATAATTGTCTTCTCTGGTTTCCCAACTCTTAAGAACTAATCCAACTGACAGTGTAACTAAAACTTTAGGGAACAAAGAGCTAACATGGTTTAAAGTGACTAATCTCTGGCCAAACTACTTATTTTTAAACATGAAAGGAATTTTTAAAAAATGACCCATTTCTGAATTGAATCAAGCATGAATTATACCTTACAAAGGAGGTAGGATTCTGTGACTGAACACAGTGACAAATATTTTAAATTTCAGCAAAAAAAAATTATGTGAGTTCTTGACTTTCTGCACTGGCAAGGGTATTTGCTATATGCCGAAGATAGAAGCTTCCTATTTTGCTTCTTTTTAAGAAGGAAAGCACACAGGAATTTCACACTGCACGACTATATTGCCCAAAGGACAAATACTCAGTTTGTCACCATTGGAAACTTATGACCATTTTGCTATTGTAATCTGGCACTAGCTTTTTGAAATGGGTAAATCATATTATTGATTTTGATCGTCTCCACTCTACCAGGGAGAATGAAACTTAACAATCTGGTTTCAAACTACTTGTACAAGAACCTGGGGTTGTGAGGGCATGTAAGTTACTCAACAGAGTATCTCTGCAGGTAAGAATACAATGATTTCCCATCTACCTGACTTCTCAGAGTGTGTTTCTTCTGTTACAGGACTAGAAAGCTAGCTGGATCCCATATCTTAACAACAGGTAAGATTTTTCCAGTTCTACTTACAAATTAAATATGTACAGAATATATGTCAGGTACACAGTATTGTGCTAAAGAGGAAAGGGGATATAAAAATGTTTAGTGGCCACATTTTAGGCAGGGTCAAATGCATTCATATAAAAATGCAAAGAAGTCCAAATATATGCAAAAACTGAAGAAGTATAAAGGAATGAAGGTTAAATGCCTTCACAGAGGATTTATGGATTTCACATTGTATTTATACACAAGTAGTACTTAAAATTGAACCCAATTTACATCTAATGAAATTTTAAGATGGTAAGAGACTTAGTTTATATTTGAGAGTCTAAGCACATTTAAATTAACAAATCTTTAATGATACAGATTTCTTTAAAGTGCCTCTAAAATAGAGCAGATTCTTTTTTTTGAAACTATACATATCCTGGGCTATATACCAATCTCTGAACAAAAGTGTTATATCTCGCTTAACATTACATTCTCACCCATATGAACCATGAAAGTGGGGGCGATGAAGGTGAAGATGGGGGAAAAAAGCAACTTCTTGTTTCTTCTTAGTCACTGACCATTACATTAAAATCTAAGGCAAGTTTTCTTCACAGAAAACCAATTAACATGATAATAAAATAAAATCTCACAAGTATAAGGACTTGGTTCACTCCAAACCAAGTTTTTACCTTAAGAAAATTATTAATTTGTGTTAGTTAAGCCCAATTTGATTCATCAGTTAGTGGTTAAATGCCCACAGGTTGCACACAAATCAGTTATGACTTTTCAACAGTGCCAGCAGTGCTTCTTTATTTTTGATTTCATAAAGTCAACGAAAGGATTAAATGAAAAGAATTAAACCCACCGTGTGAATCCAGATATGCTGTTGGCAGAACACTTTGCCAGGAGTAGGCAGGATAATGTTCTTACTTAACTAGAAAGCTCCCCTTCCTTTTTTCTGCCAACCTGCTTCTCTGTAGTTAGAGTTTAGTGTTAGCTTGTTCCTGGGGCATGTGCTTTCTGTGGACTAGCTGGCCACAGTAACATGATTTTTAGTGAGAAACAGTGGGGGGAAATGGGTGGGAAGAAGTAGGGAAGGGAAGAAGAGAAAGAAAAAAGGGAATATGGTTCCAACCAGACAGGGCAAATACTTCATAGTGACTTAGAAACCTTTCAGTTTAACCTTGCAATATCAGAATTCTCTAAGAATCACCTTTTAATTTTTTATATTAACATTTTGAAATTAAGGCTGCACCTTGTAATTAACATCTACCATCTAATGTAATGGTTATTTCCCTCAAAACTATGATTTCAATGGTGGTAGAATCAAATTAAAGAACTAAGAGTACTCACATTCTTTATCTTACATGCTGTCTCAAGTCCATGGACTTTACAAACTGCAGTTCTATTACTTTATCTTTTACTCTTGTTTCTGGATGAATCCACATAACCTTTAGTTGTGCAGAAAGGAAGCTTTCTGGTCCTCCCTTCAACATTCTAGTCTCAGTCCCATTCTCAAGCAGGGTACTTTGGCCTCCTTCCCCTACCATTGTCTTACCTGCTCCTCTCAAGAAGGCAGTGTCCCTATTTTTATTGGTCAGAATTTGACATGCAAGAAGACAGATTTAGTTAACCTCTCTAAAAGTAAAAACCAGGCCAGGCAATTTCCTTTTTTTTTTTTTTTTAAGATTTTATTTATTTATTTGACAGAGAGAGACACAGTGAGAGAGGGAACACAAGGAGGGGGAGTGGAAGAGGGAGAAGCAGGCTTCCCACGGAGCAGGTAGCCTGATGCGGGGCTCGATCCCAGGACCCTGGGATCATGACCCGAGCCGAAGACAGACGCTTAGCTACTGAGCCACCCAGGCACCCAGGATTTCTCTTTCTTAAACACATAAGGTAATGCCTCTGAGTATATAAAAAAAACCAGGGAGAAACTTCTAAGGATGACAGCTGCCTATTCACCATTTGTGCCTTATCATAAGCCACTGCTGGCCCATTTGTCTTCAGTTAATGGGCAGGCGGTAGAAGGCCTTATTTTAGGCTCAGGAAGAGCTGTTTGCTCTTGATTGAGCTATTGTTAACAAAGTCTCGCATTCTGGTAGATACTGGATGACTGTCAGATATTAATAAATCAAGTGCTTTGGTCACCACTTAGCTATCAGCTCTCTGTATCCTAAGTTCTGAAGGAACAATAGGTAACTCTTAGCCTGGAACTACAACATCCAAAACTACAAAAGTTGCACATCTAGTAGGACTGTTTTTTTGCTGCTACTGCAGCCAGAAGAAAGGATTTTATAGACATTTATAGCTCTGGGTAACAAAAATAGTACTTTTCAGGCTAAAAGATGTCTGAAAAACAATAGTGTTACTTCCTTATTAGGACCAACTCCACTGCAAATAACCACATCACTGGGGAAACCTAGGAAGATTTAGAGGAACAATATAGGTCAAATGACATATTCAAATCAACCCTCAACTATACAGAAAAAAGCTGGTTTTACGGCTTAAGAGAGTACCATATATTAATGCCATTTAAGCATGATTCATGTTTTAAAATATAGGTGTTGAGGAAGCTGAAGAGATTTATCACAAATTAGTTCTATGAAAAGGCTGATTCACATGATATTGTATAATTAAACTACTATAGCACTGTATGGTAATTATATTTGAATATAAATAGATAGAAAGATAGATAGATAGATAGATAGATAGATAGATAGATAGATAGTCTTAAAAGGCTGATTCAAAGAGAGATGACAGGCCTATTAGGTGCTCAAAAGAAGAGACGGCAAAAGAATTCTCTGATACTGTGCACTGCATCTCCAAAAAGACCAGGCATTAGAATTAAATGACCTTTTTTTCCCTCTCTTTACATTTTAAGTCTGGATAATACAATTTATTGCTTGGCAATCCATTATTATAATAGAGACAAATTTAAGTAATCATATATTCAAATATATAACGCTAACCAAACAAAGAGGACTACATTTAAACTTATTTTCTCAAGCCTGAAAATCTAAAAGGCATCTGTGCCCCTAATATATTCATATGACCATTTAGAGATTTTATAAAAAATCACTTGCATTATAGACTTCAAATACATTTGTAAGCTACGGTATCCTTTTTTTTTTTCATTTTTTAAAATTTGTATTATTTGTGTATCTGTCACTTATTGAATGTTTACTATGTTTCAGTCACTATTCTAAGCCTTTTTCATAGATGGCTTTAGATAAACAACTTCACTAGGAAGATGTTATTACCCTCATTTCCAGACGAGTAAACTGAGGTTCAGAAAGGACACATACCTTACTCGAGTTCAAATGACTGGTAAGTGGCATAGCTAGAACTCAAACGCAATTTTGATTCCAAAATCTCTTCTTTCCTGAGAATATGATGTTAACTTTATGGGGGAAGAGGCATTTTCAAAGATAATATAAATGTTTTTAATTCTGTATTTATAAACTATGACTACAGAGAGCAGTTGGGTTTCACACACTCATACAAAGTGCATAGTAGCACTGAAGGAGGGGATCACAGTCAGAATACAATGCCTTATGAAATACGTTAATAAGGGATAAAACACTATGTTTGATGAAATAAGCTTCCTAAAGGCAATAGACATTAACAGCTGCTCAAGTATTGTTAATGTCTCTGTAGGAAAGTATAGCGCTCCCTCAGTTACTGAACACATGTGGTACTATCTTTCATCTCATTTACACTGAGAGAGTAAATAAGTATTCTTGGACTTCAACAAGAACAGCCTCTCTACCCATAAACATTCTTGACTCATGTTCACTACTTAGCAGCAAAAGTTTCTTTTCTAAAAATAAAAATTTTAATTTATTTTTTAAATATTTTATTTATTTATATGAGAGAGCATGAGCAGAGGGAGAGGGACAAGCAGACCCCCCCCCCCCGACCATGACTGAGAGAGGAGCCCGGGGCTCTATCCAAGGACCCTGAGATCATGACCTGAGCCGAACTCAGACGCTTAACCAACTGAGCCACCAGGCGCCCCAAAATAAAAATTTTTAATGTTAATTTCCTGCTTAAAAGATTTCAGTGGCAGGGCGCCTGGGTGGTTCAGTTGGTCTTTCAGCTCAGGTCATGATCTCAGGTCTGTGGGATCAAGCCCTGTGCGGGGTGTGGAGCCTGCTTGGGATTTTCTCTCTCTCTCCCTCTGTCCCTCCCCATCCCTGTGCTCACTCTCGAGCTCTCTAATAAATAAATAAATCTTTAAGAAAAAAGATCTCAGTGACTTCCCATTGTACTTACAGATAAAAAAGTTGAAAGCTTTCTACAAGGATTTACATGATCTACAGCCTATGTACAGACCAATCTCTCCTTCTTGAGCCAGGCTTCAGCCCTACTAGCCTTCCCTTCTGTTGCCTTCCTGCCTCAGGGCTTTTGATCCAGCCTTCTCTTCTTTACCAGAAATGCCTCACCCTTAAGTCTTTACCTAGCAGACATCTATTTAGCATCAAGTCTCTGTTTTCCAGTTAAGCGAAGTTTCCTTGATCCTTGATAATTCCTTGGAAACTGTGATAAAAGCTTAATAACCCCTGTTTTCACTTTCACAACATCCCATACTTTTCCTTCTCAGAGCCTACAAGACCAGTAGGAGAAGAAGATGTAATCAGGCTTTCAGTTAGTTGAAAGAGTTGCTCCAGTCAAGTAACAAATACTTTAATCCCCTTACTCTGTAAATTATCTTGAGAGGCTTAACCCGCATGGGAGTTTTGGGCCTATTAATTCAAATTCCCACAATGTTACTGGTAGCATACATTTCAGATGAAAATTTGTTCATTTTGTTTAATTTTCATTTTATTTAATTGGGTTGGCCACTGTCCTTATCAAGGAAAAAAATTTGTTTCTTTTTGAGTAAATGTTTTTGGTCCTCTAATTTTTTATTCAATATGATTTTTTGTGAGAATTATTAGTCAAAAGATTTCACACTATCAGTGTTAAAAGGAGATATTCAACATAATAAGATATAGTGACTAATATTATTTGTTGAAAGGACGAAATTACTCATGGGAAAAGTGGCATTTGCCAGAAGTGACAGCTTGTCAAATTGTCAATACGTTTAAAGAAAATATTCCTATAAAAAGGAAGTGATGAAGAACAACAACAGCAAAACAGGAATCATTTTTGAAAGTCAAATTTTTCAGTGCCCTCAGACAGATGGAACTCAACTCTCCCATTTAAGAAGTAATCTCAGGGGTGCCTGGGTGGCTCAGTTGTTATGTGTCTGCCTTTAGCTCAGGTCATGATCCCAGGGTGCTGGGATCGAGCCCCGCATCGGGCTCCCTGCTCAGCGGGAAGCCTGCTTCTCCCCCTCCCACTGCCCCCTGCTTGTGTTCCTGCTCTCTCTCTCTCTCTCTCTGTCAAATAAATAAAATCTTTAAAAATAAATAAATAGTAATCTCAAATTTAAAATACACACACATTTTATTAAACATGGGTAAAAAACTTGAGAAAAGAAGAATTAACTGAAAAAAAATTACATCTTTAAGTCAGTTCTGGAGATGGATGGTGGTGATGATTTCACAACACTGAGTACACTTAATGTCATAAAATGGTACAAATGGCAAATTTTCAGTTTTATCTGTCATACCGCAATTTTTCTTAAAAAAATTAACTCTAACTCCTTAGTATCACATATCTATCCAAAACACACAGGCAGAGCTTTCCAAGCCACATGCAGTGTATCTGAAATCCTAGGCTGATAAGGCATTGGATAACAAGTATTGCCTTCACCTTTGAAAAGTCTCCAGCAGCAACTTCACTTAGGCTTCCTTTTCACCCCTGCTAAGAATCACTATTCTGAGCCATCATTATAGCCCACCATTATTACAACCTAAGAGCTCAATAAATTTCATGTAGGCACTAGGTTTAAACTGAAGTCAAATTCAAAACTTAAAATACTATTGGCCTCAAACTGTCACAAATCATGTATCATATCACAAAGGATTTAATTTGACTTCAAGATAAAGCAATGGGAATCTCCAAAATTATGATTTATATCAAAAAAAGATGCTAAATGAGTTGTTAACATTTTTCCTTGCTACAGTATCATCAGAGAAAGTTGACTCCTATGAAGCTGATTTTACTTTAAAGACAGTAAAAACACAGCTTTTATATTATCTTTTCTGGGTAAAGAAACAAAGCACATGTTACTAACAATGCATCCTCCCTCAGGCAAAGAAGAGTCTTCTTCAAGTTAAAATACATTCTGATGAGGTAATGATCTTGGCCTCCTGTTTCAATACTGAAGTACTGGCATTCCATACAAGAAAACTAATGGTTTTATCAGAGAAGACTTACGAAAAAGGAGTTTTTCATTAAGGAAAACACCCAAATATAATGCTTATACTCTGTGAAATGAAAAATGATGATAAACATGGTTGGTGGACCTGAAGACTCAGTACATACACTGGGAACTACTTAAAGAAAAATTATCCCAGATCTAAATTATAAATTTTTTAAATTTTTTAAAAAGATTTTTTTTTTTTTCAATAAAGTTGTTGCGTTCCCCCTGCTGAGCAGGGAGCCCGATTCAGGGCTCAATCCCAGGATCCTAGGATCATGACCTGAGGTGAAGGCAGATGCTTAACCGACTAAGCCACCCAGGCACCCCATATCTAAATTATAATTAATAAAAGTTCCTGGAAATATACAAGATTGCTTAAAAAACAGAACAACACAGATTAAAAATATAGTGATCTGGCTCCCAAATATCAACAAGATGGATCAAAAAAAGAGTTAACTATATGAGGTGATGTCTTCATTGTCTTGATCTGGGCAAATATTTTACAATGAAAATGTCTACCAAATCACCACATTGTACACTTTAAATATATGTAATTATATTTGTGAATTATTCCTCAATAAAGTAAAAAATATAGAAAATAGAAATATTAAACTATAAATGCACATGAATCAAACAAGTTCTAATAATGGACGTTGTATATATGAATAAGTATATCATTCAGTAAATAAATGTCTTCACACACTGTGGTGCATGGAATATACTATATAAAGTCACATCTATAAAATATTTTTGTAATAATGTCAATTCCGTTATATCCAAGGACCATTATTTCAGTGAAAGAACATATTCACCACATGTGCTTTATTTAATAAACTTCCTTAAGGCTAATGAAAGAAGGTTCTAAGGATGCTACTATTGTATGTGAGTAAGTGCAGTGTTATTTCTTCTAAGGATGTGTTTGCAACACTGTTGCATGGAAACAGTACATGTAGAATCACATGAATAAAATACATCTTTAATAATTATATAGCTTTTATACATCTGAATATGGTTTTCCAATAAAAGAATGCTTTCACCAAAAAAACCCGCTATATCCTCTTGAGTTGTACTTAATGTTTTCATCCTACTGATAACTTATTTCATTTAGTTCCTGATTAACTGCTTGAAATTAATAACTATCTGTATTCTCTTTTTCTTTTTCACTGTTCTTAAGTTATGCTAGTTTTAGTATTACTACCCAAGTTGAAAAAATGAATATATTGACCAACAGATGTTTGGAATGTATCACTCATCCTACTGTTGAGTGCTTACAGTGTGCTGCTGAATTGCTATTATCATCTACTGTCTCATTTAATCATCACAGACTTATAAAAGAGTCAATATTCTTTTACAGATTGGAAGTGAAACTGAGAGGCGTGGTTTATTGGAAAAGAGCACAAGCCCTGGTAAACATTGTTGGGTAAGTTTCCACTGTTTATTAGCTGAGTTACCTCATCTATCAAACAGGGACAAAGGTAGTCATTTACTTCCAGTGTTGCCCGGAAAATTAAATAACCCACATATGTGAAGCATTTGTGACAGTGCTTGGAATATTATAGGCATTCAAAAAATACGATTTTTCAGCTACTCATCTAAGGAAGCATCTTGAGCACTGGAGCCAGGATGCAAAGGAAAGTCTGCTGGACTTTGGATCCTGCGGGCTTACAATTACAGTGGATTGCCTACACTTTCACTAACTCTTCCTGAAACAATAAAATAACAGACAGCTTCAAAAAAAAAAATAAAAGGAGCAAGAATCTGCATATTTCAATGTAACGCCTAGATCTTTATATGCCTTTAGTTCATATGCCTAAACTTGTGACAAATGAGAAGAAGAAGAAACAGTCTACTTGTTAAGTGATTAACTTTTATTAATGAAAAGTTCATGATGTGAATATTTTCAAAGAATATACGAAGAATATTTTTGTAGAGCTAACATATGTTTGCTGGCATGGACCAATATTTGAAAACATCCATATCAACCTTGTTTGTTTAGCTGGAGTTAAATAATAATATATAGCATTTGCATAATGTTTTATATTTTCAGAGTGTTCAAATAACAACTTGTGATATAGCTGATACAGGTATTTCTATCCCTATTAAGGAGAATACATGAAGGCTCAAACATTAACCCAAAAGACTGAAGTAACATAGTGAGATTCTGAAGCAATTCATTCCAGCTATTACTTACCCAAAGTTCCCTGTGATAATAACATACAAAGATGGTGGAATTATTTAAGACTATTGGAAAATAGGTGAATTTAACAATAACAAGACTTCAGATCATTTAAATTATTCAATGGTAGATGGCCATCAACTTCACATTTTTTGAATGATTTATAACTACATTGCATGATACTTGCACTGTATCTTCTTTCATCCTATGTTCATTCTCTAAGTTTTATGAAGGTAGGGACCTTTCAACTTTATGTGCTGAACCAGCACAGTGCCTAAGTATTTGTTGTCATCCCACTGAGTTTCCAAGGTCTTCACTCAGCATATCAAAAAAGATAAGTAGGCCTGGGTGGCACAGTTGGTTAAGCATGGGACTCTTGGTTTCAGCTCAGCTCCTGATCTCAGTGTCATGAGATGGAGCCCTGTGACAGGCTTTGCACTCAGCACAGTCTGCTTAAGTTTCCCTCTCCCTCTCCCTTTGCCCCTCCCCCTCACGCACACGTGCTTTCACACTCACTCTCTCGCAAATAAATAAGTCTTCCTAAAAATGTGGAAACATTTCTATATATTTTTTTACTGTCTGATCAGTGAAAATCAACTCATTCAAATTACCCTAATTATTTTTCTATTTTGGACTATTCTGGGTATAAAAATGCAAAGTAGTATTGTCAAAGTTCTCTTTAGTATATATCATATTATAGTTTTAGGAATAATTATAATAACATTCCAAATGCTCACAAATTATGTAAAATTCACTTTTACATAAAACACAAGTGTTAAAGTATTTATCACTATGTTATAAAGAAACTGAAGCCACACAGCTTAACCTATTTTCCCTAAGTTGTGTGATAGGAAGAAATATTCCCACCTTTCTATGCCAGTAGTGATACTGTCTTTACCAAATTCCCTAACAAGTCCTTTTTATTCTATATTCAGCTTATCATTAGGCATTATACAAACATATAAATATTTGTAGAAAATGCACGGAAGGGCGCCTGGGTGGCTCAGTTGGTTAAGCGACTGCCTTCAGCTCAGGTCATGATCCTGGAGTCCCTGGATCGAGTCCCGCATCGGGCTCCCTGCTCGGCAGGGAGTCTGCTTCGTCCTCTGACCCTATCCCCTCTCATGTGTTCTCTCTCTCTCAAATAAATAAATAAATAAAATCTTTAAAAAAAAAAAAAAAAGAAAAGAAAATGCACGGAAGCTCTAAAGAAAAAGCCTGCCAATGTGGTAGGCAAATAGAGAGTTGTGTGAGGCCTGGGTCCTACAGGAAAGCAGAGGATGAAGCAGATATTGGGTGGGAGATGTCTAAGACTGCAATTAGGCAAAATCCCGCCCAAATGGCCAAGGGGAATTCCAATACAGAAGCCATGGGATGCACATGCGCCCCAGTGGGCTTTCTTAAAGGATGCTAGGTAATAAGTAAGACAAAAGAACTTCATGCAGCCACACCACAACAAGGAAGGAGCCCGCCTTCTGGGCCAGCTGTCTAAATGGTCAGAGGCATTTTCTGGCAGTGCCCCACAAGAAGCCAGATCAAACCAGACAGACCCAAGATGGCAGATGCCATGACAGGAAACCCTTGACCAAATTAGGAAGAAAAGGCACTGAAAATCCTGCTTCCTGCCCCAAGTAACAGATAATCCACCGACTAGTTAAAAACCCTGGAACCAATTCTTTTGGGGCACTTGAGACTTTCTCAAGCTGCCTGCTCAGCCCTCTTGTGAGTGTATTCTATAAACTCAGCTAGCTCATGCTTTCTGGTCTCTTGCCTGAATTCTTTCCTACCAAAAGCCTAAGGACCAAGTCTGTACTTCTCCAGGTGGTAACACCATCCATTTGAACAGATAAACTATGCTTACATTGAAAATGAAATAGCTTTCAAAGGAATCACACTGTTAAGCATGAGGTTATGGGACACAATAGAAAATTATATGTGTAATTCAAAAATGGAAATATTCAGTATAGACTGGTCAGAGCCAATACTCTGGAGCTACACCTCAAGAAATTACAAGGATAGACAAAATCATTGCACATGTTCTTTTCTCATACTTTCATTTTCTCCATTCTGATGTGAAATAATCACCTCCAACATACTCAATGATTTATGATTTTAATATACTACAGAACTATCCTTACAGTCAATTTTCATTTATTAAGTCCCTTTTCTCATCTTCCTGGATCATTACATTGCTCATTAGGGCCTCCCAATGGAAGAGAAAGAAACCCAGAATATCAGAATTGACATGCTGTAGAAAGCTATTTTTAAAGGCTTTCAGTTATCTGTCACCACAAAAAAGACAAAAAAATCTGATGAAATAAAATATAAAAATGAGAAGTTTACTTTTTTCTTAAAGTTTTTATTTACATTCTAATTAACATACAGTATAATATTAGTTTCAGGTGTAGAATTTACAAGTTTACTTTTAATATAAAATGAATAAAATAACCACAAGAACTTTTTAATGGAAACATTCTGGATAATAAAACCACTATAACCTTTTACTGACAGTTTGTTTTTTTTTTTTCCAACTCTACCTACAAAAGAAAAATTCAGAAGGTTGGGGTTGTAATGCCCTTCACATATCATCCTACATCTGTTACTAATCTAATGGAACTAAAATTTAGCAAGATAAGCTTTTATACAATTTCAGGTTTATTTTAAATATAAAAACCTTGATATGACAATAAATTGCCTATTTCCAACTTCAGTATCACTCTAGAAATTTGCCTCAAAATTAAACCACTTGCTAAATATCCTTAAGTTTAACTTCTCAAACACAACATATACACACACGTATAATTATATAGATGCACATTACTATATTGCTTGTGTGTGTATAAATGTGTGTATGTGTGTATGTATACATATAGTTTCTATCAGTTACCTCAGCATCTCATCCTAATATGGCATAATGGAGTCCACATAAAATTCAGAATCAAATCCAAACTCTGACATTTTTATTTTTTTATATTTTTATTTGTCTGACTTACTTCACTTAGCATATTACCCTCAAGATCTGTCCATCGTGTCACAAATGGCAAGATTTCATTCTTTTTTATGGCTGAATAGCATTTCATTGTATAAATGTACCACATCTTCTTTATCCATTTATTTGTCACTGGACACATAGGTTGTTTCTATATCTTGGCTACTGTAAACAAATGCTGCAATAAACACTGGGATAGACATATCTTTTTAAAATAATATTTTCATAGTTTTCAGATAAATACCTAGAAGTGGAATTAGCTGGATCATAAGGCGATTCCTATCTTAATTTTCTGAGAGATGTTTATACTGTGTTCATAGTGTTTATACCGATTTATGATCCTGCCAACAGTGTACATGTGAAGCATCCCTTTTTCCCCATATCCTCCCCAACACTTTTTACTTACTGTTTTTGGGATAATAGCCATTCTGTCAGGTGTTAGATGATATCTCATTATGGTTTTGATTTGCATTCCCCTAATAATTAGTGATGTTGAACATCTTTTCATGTGCCTGTTGTCCATCTGTATGTCTTCTTTGGAGAACTGTCTACTCAGATCTTTTGCTCATTTTTTAATCATGCCGTTTGGGGTTTTTTTGTTTTGTTTTGTTTTGTTTTTGAGTAGTAGGAGTTCCTTATGTATTTTGGGTATTACCTTCTTATTGAGTATGTGGTTTGCAAATATCTTCTTCTATTTACTAGGTTGTCTTTTCATTTTGAATATGGCTTTCTTTGCTTTGCCAAAGGTTTTAGTTTGATCTACTCATATTTTTTTTAGTTTGGGTTTTGTTTCAGTTTCCTTTGGATTCAGATACACAAAAATGTCACTACACCGGTGTCAGGGAGTATGCCACCTATGTTTTCTTCTATGAAGGTTATGGTTTTAGGTATTACATTCAAGTCTTTAATCCACATTTTGAGTTCATTTGGTATGGTATAAGTTAGTGGTCTAGTTTGATTCTTTTGCATGTGCCCATTTAGTTTCCCTAACACTGTTAAAGGGACTGTTCTTTCTTAATCGTATATTCTGGGCTCCTATGTTGTAGATTAATTATACATATAAGTGTGGGTTTATTTATGGGCTGCTCTCTTTAAATGATCTTGTGTTATGATGAATATTCAGTCAGCCTACAACTATGTTTTAGCAAAATTATCTTTTATTGCTATAACATATAATACTGACATCTCAGAATATATTCTATAAGTGCTAGATAAAACACTTTTTCATATTAGTGCATATAATCTGTATTTATTACTGCAGTTTATTTAGTATTTACCTGCATAAAATCTAAAGCCATACTGCCAAACTATTGGATTCAACCAGCAATACCACTTACGAGTTTTACGACCTCAGGTAAGTTTCTCTCTACCTCAGATTTCACAGCTATTAAAGGAACCTGGCATGTACCACATGGTATAAAAGAGTTTGATGCCAAGGTGACTTATCATTATTTTTGCCTCTGATAGGTGTAAAACATTTTATAATAAAATTGTTAAAATGGGAAGAAAAATTTTTAAATGCATTTGAAACTGAATATCTGTATCATTTTAAGTTTTAGTAAGTTTTTTTGTGTCAATAAAAATATTCAAACAAAATAATTATGCACTTGTACAGTTTGGGGAGCATATTTGATAAGGTTCATACTGTTCTCCCAACAAAACAATGTTCTTTGGATACCATGTGAGCCAAGCCTCACTACTGCATCTCCAATATTAGATTCTCAGTAGATGATGAGTGGGTTAATGAAGAAATCCTAGTAGCTGTTGATTAGCAAAATTATTTGTAGGCTTACTGTGGCAACTATTCTTTGTACTGTAAAAGGGATCCAGTATATTTATTATGTGATATATAAAAGTCAATATTCTTGAACTAAGTTAGTATTTGTCCACTCTTTTCACTAACAGACTACTGGTTTCCACTTATAAGAAAGCAAGAGAGAGGGCCACCTGGGTGGCTCAGGTGGTTAAGTGTCTGCCTTCAGCTCAGGTCATGATTAGACTTGATTAGGGCTCCCTGCTCAGCAGGGAGTCTGCTTCTCCCCCTCCCTCTGCTCCTCCTCTCCCCTCTGCTCTCCCTCCCCCTCGTGCCCTCTCTAATAAATAAAAATCTTAAAAAAAAAAAGAGAGAGAGTGAACAGAAATAGCCATTAAAAAGATGTGGCAACTGGGGCACCTGGATGGCTCAGATGGTTGGGCATCTGCCTTCAGCTCAGGTCATGATCCCAGGGTCCTGGGACTGAGCCCCACATCACACTCCCAGCTCAGCGGGGAGCCTGCTTCTCCCTCTCCCTCTGCCTCTCCCCCAGCTTGTGGTCTGTCTCTCTCTCTCTCTCAAATAAATAAATAGGTTTTTTTAAAAAAGATGTGGTAAAACTCGTTCAAATGACTCTAAATTAAAAATTCAAATCTTGTCTCAAATGACCAGATATATAATTCCGAAGAGAAGGCAAAGTGCAACAACCAATATTTAAAAGGGCAGGGGCGCCTGGGTGGCTCAGTCGTTAAGTGTCTGCCTTCGGCTCAGGTCATGATCCCAGGGTCCTGGGATTGAGCCCCGCATTGGGCTCCCTGCTCTGCTCTGGAGAAGCAGGCTTCTCCCTCTCCCACTCCCCCTGCTGCTTCTTCTTCTTTTTTTTTTTTTTTAAAGATTTTTTATTTATTTATTTGATAGAGAGAGAGAATGAGAGAGCGAGAGAGTATGAGAAGGGGGAGGGTCAGAGGGAGAAGCAGACTCTCCGCTGAGCAGGGAGCCCGATGTGGGACTCGATCCCGGGACTCCAGGATCATGACCTGAGCCGAAGGCAGTCACTTAACCGACTGAGCCACCCAGGTGCCCCCACTCCCCCTGCTTCTGTTCCCTCTCTCGCTGTGTCTCTGTCAAATAAATAAATAAAATCTTTAAATAAATTAAATAATAATTGAATGTGCAAAGAGGCCACAGTTAAATATCCATTTCTCTAAAATCTCTTAATTCTTAGATCATATAAAACTACAGAAATGCTATGTACTTGGATTCTTTTAATTAAGCCCCCTTACAGAAATACCTTACACAACCAGAAATGGGTATGATGTTCACAGACTTTATCAAGGATTAGTATCACAAGTAGTCATTATCATAGGCTGAATAATGTTCCCCCACTTCCCAAAGATAGGCCTATGTCCTAATTCCTGAAATCTGTGTGTTAGTTTACATGACAAAGGGAAATTAAGGTACTAGACGGAATTAAGATTACCCATCAGGTGACTTTTAAATAGGGAAATTACCCTGGAATAGGAAGGTAAATAATCATAGTCGTCCATAAAATGAGAAGAGGGAGGCAGAAGAGAACCAATACAAATGGCAGAGTGATAAGGACTAGGCTGGTGTTGCAGGCTTTGAGGATGGAGGGAAAAGACAAGAAGCCAAAGTAGGCAGGCAAACTCTAGAAACCATAAAAGACATGGAAACAGATTCTCCCTTGAGCCTGGACAAAGAACTCAGCCTTCTGATAACCTGATTTTAGCCCAGCGAGACCTATTTTGAACTTTGGATGTCCAGAACTGTAAGATAATAAACTTACGATGTTTTATGCCATACAATCTGTTGCCTTCAGTTATAGCAGCAATAGGAAACTAATACAGATTTTGGTAAATGAAAGTGGGATGCTGATTTAACAAATACCTAAAAATTTGGAACTGGGCAATGGGCAGAAGCTAGAAGAATTTTATGGACCATAATAGAAAAAAAAGTCTGCCATCTGATATTTTTTAAACATTGCCAATTAGATCATTCTATTTTTCTTATTAGTCATTCTAAATCATTAAACTTTAAGAAATATATTTTCTCTCTAACAAAATAGTATACTTTTATCTGTACATATTAAGAGGTATCTAATTGTTTTCCTTTTTACCATGTTTGCCAAAAAGCTCATAGTTTAATTTTTATTCACCTACAGTAGCCATCTTTAGCCTTGATTTTGTATAAGAACTATGTTCTCTTTCCATTAGACAGCTTTTGTTTTATCCTTAATGGCCCTATTATACTTGGTCATTTATATGTAAATCACAAAAAGCCTTTTCTGGAAGTAGGAAGGCAGGAAAACTAACACATTCAGCACCTACACTCTGTTCCAGAAAAAAAGTCATTAAAATGTCTACGCAGAACAGCTATTATTCTCAGTCTATAAAAAAGAAAGCCTCTACAAAGGCTCAGTACCTTTCCAGTGATTGCCCATTCCAAGGTATTTGCACCAGGACTGCCTGCCTTCCATTAAGAGCCCTTACTGAAATCACAGAAACCACCCAGCATTGCTGAAGATAAAATGTGGAGGTTAACTGGTAATCAAGGAAAACTCTATTTCCCCTTTCTCAGCCCAGAATTACTCATTAATAGTTATTTGAAGATTTTCTCACTCTTACTTAACTACCAAGTAGAAATTCTCAAATTTAAAGGTGAAAGATTCTCAGATATTTCTGAAATTAGAAGAGTATTCAGTCTCTAGCCAACCTTCAACCCTCTTCACTGAGAGTTGCCACCTACACAATGAGCCATCTGAAATCTGTGTGTTAGTTTACATGACAAAGGGAAATTAAGGTACTAGATGGAATTAAGATTACCCATCAGGTGACTTTTAAATAGGGAAATTACCCTGGAATAGGAAGGTAAATAAGCCAGACCCTAACCACAGTTGATAAGTATAAGAGCTGAATATCTGGTCCCAATGGAGTTAACCAGTGATCTTAGCTGGGAATTAAAAACTCAGCCTTAGTGATACTACTAAGCAATCTTCAATTTATAAGTTTACCTAATGGAATGTGAACTCAGAAGCACTAGAGAAGTTATCATCTCCCACATACCAGGAGCAGTAAAGAAAACCAGTCCACAGATGGAATCAAAACAGATGTAGTTAGAATGCATGTGCAATTACTTGTTCAGTAGTTGTCTATCTCCTTGCTAGTAGAAACATAATCCCGGGGTCACTATCCGCAGCATCACTCGGAAGCTCTGTAGAAAAGCAGACTCTCAGACCCCACTACTAAACCACAATCTACATTTTAACAAGAACCTCAGGGGATTCTTCTTCACATCTGAGAAATAGATATCAAGTTGGGAAAAATGAATATCCACATGTGAAATAATGAAGTGGAACCTCTTCCTAACACCATACACAAAAATTACATCAAAGTGAATCACAGACTTAAATGTAAGAATTCAAACCATAAAACTCTTAGAAACTATAGGAAAAATTCCTGTGACCTTAGGTGTGGCAGTCTTCTTAGCTATGAACTATAAGCACAAGGGAAAAATGCACACACTGGACTTCATCAAAATTAAAAATTCTTGTGCTACAAAGACTACCACCCAGACAGTGAAAGAATAACCCAGAGAATGGAGAAATATTTTTAAACTCTATATTTAAGGGAACTTTATCTAGAATACATAAAGAATACATATTCTTACAATTCAACAAGAACACAAATAACCCAATTTAAAAATGGCCAAAGCCATACAAATGGTCAATAAGTACATAAAAAGGTATTCAACATTATTAGCCATTAGAGAAATATAAATTACAACCACAATGCCATACCCTTTCATACCTATTAGGCTAGTCATAATCAAAGAGAGCAATAAGTGTTGACAAGAACCTGTGGGAATGGAATGAAAAATAGTGTAGCTTCTTTGAAAAAGTCTGGCAGCTCCTCAAAAGGTTAAACAGATTTACTTTATGAAATAGAATTTTACTCCTATGTATAAACCCAAGAGAAATGAAAACATATCTCCACACAAAAACTGGCACATGAATGTTCAAAGAATTGTTATTCATAATAGCCAAAAGAAAAAAGGAAAACAACCCAGAAGTCCATTAAATGATGACAAGATAAATAAAATGTGCTATTACCATATAATGAAATATTATTCCACAATAAAAAGGAATGAAATATCTAGGATATATTTTATGCTAAGTGAAAGAAGCCAGTCATAAAAGATGAGATGTGAGTCCATTTTCATAAAATATCAAGAATAGGCAAATCCATGGTGACAGAAAGCAGATTAGTGGCCAGGCATTGTGGGGAGGGGAGAAAGAAAGTGATTACTAATGGGTACAGGGTTTCTTTTCTGGGTATTCTAAAATTATTTTAATTATTTTAATTATTATCTGTGGTGGTGGTTGCACAACTGTGAATATACAAAAAAATCACTGAATTGTACCCTTTAAATGTGTGAATTGTACAATATGTGAATTACATGTTATATTTTTTTAAAAATCAAATCTTTCTTGTTCCATGATATAGTTCCAGTGCCTGGCCCAGGCGTGCGCGCGCACACGCACACACAAGTGTTCTCAATAAAACACTTGTGGAATGAACATATGAGAATGAATTAAATCAAGAGACAAAGTAGCCACTGAGACTAGATTCAAAGTTCTGCCTTACTTCTGACAGTATTCCTATTCCATATTCTCTCCTTTATGAATCCTGCCTGGGTTTGCTAATTTCAGATTCCATAGGATAACCCAATAAGTTACCATAATGATGAATATTTGTGAAGCATTTCTGAATCGGTTATTCATATACGCCAACTAAAACTACTTATCCTAGGGCAATTACAACACTCTTAATGAATACAATATGCGGAGAAGTCATTCTGTATTTCACTAAGAACTGCTGTCAACTGGAAGTACAAATACCATTACTTGTTTTCAGATATCATTAATTACAAAATGAAATACCATCAGTCATTCATAAACAAGCTACCACAGTGCTTTCCATGAGATTACGACTGCAGCTTGAATGACTGACAAGAGTTCTTGGACCTAAACTGATAGGAGCAATTTTCACCTTAACTAACCTATCTCATGAGGGACTTCATCATAAAATAACTAAAGTGGATACATATAAAGTACCCCAGTAGTTTATCAATTATCCAGGCATGATCCAATAACATATTTTGAAACCAAATATAATGTCAAAATAAAGGTGTTGTTCAGAATTGCTAAGCTAATGAGAAAACCTAACGGATTTAACAAGGTCACACAAGGTAAGTGTAAAAAAAAAAAAAAAAAAAAGTTTGCCCAGTAGAAAAAATAAGTGCATCCTGTATTACACAAATTGAAATCAATAGCATAAAATTATTCTCTATTATTTTCCTTGGTGCTTCAAGTGTTTGAAAAATTTAAATATAACGAATCATTTTCTAAAGCTAAGTCTAAGATATTAAGTAAAATAAATTGTTCTACATTGAAAGTTACCTATTTCTGTCTTCAAACTAAATTGTACTAATATCGACCCAAAAATATGGTTACAGATATTTTATTGAGGAACAAAGTGTTAATAAACAGCTCTGAAATCAAACACACCATTTAGCAATGCATGATCCGAAACAAAATTTATCTTAAAAATGTCTGAGAGTTTCAAGGCCTACTCAATTTAAGACTGTGGACAAGTGTTTACCCATCAAAGAACTTAAATATGTTAAGTGGCAGAGACATTTAAGCTAAGGTGTTTGTTCCAAACTGAATGAGGATTCCATGCCTTTTTAAGATTTTCTTTTATCTATGTTCCCTGATCATTTACCATCTTACCATTAAACCTTAACAACCAAACAAAGCAAACAAAAAAGGCAAGTTCTCTTCAAACACCTTTCAGAGTTAATAGGGATTAGGAGGGAAAAAAACCCATCCACAACTAAATTCAAGTAGTATGGCATTGGAAATGGATTCCCAATATACTTTCCTATTTAAGAAAATATAGAGGATTTGTAGTAGTGATGAGGGAGAATAGATGATGATAAAAAACACTTATGGGGTGCCTGGGTGGCTCAGTTAAGCATCTGACTGTGGCTAGGTTAGTGATCTCAGGGTCCTGGGATCTGGCTCCCGCACTCTGCACTGAGGCAGTTTCTCCCTCTCCCTCTCCTGCCCTGCCCCCAATCGGGAGCAAGTGTGCTCTCTCAAAATCTTAAAAAAAAGAGAAAAAAAAACTTCTTTTAGTAATTAAGTGTCTAACCTAAGAAGAAAATTTGGACAACACGAGATATTGTATATGCCCTATAGGAAAGTTTGCTTACAATGCTTCCTTTAGAAAAGTGAACAATGAGGGTGCATCTATTAGGAAGGGTAAGAGAAACTGAAGCCAAGTATGAAAAGCCCCTGAAGAAATTGCTACAATTTTTTGGGAGATGGTTTCTCCCTTAGGCAATCTGATTAATAACTTGAAAGATGCTGAAAAGAGGAAATAAGTGAAAAATAGTATCTTCAGGAAAAGAAAAAAAGTGCTTCATTCCAAATAGTACCAAGTAGCTAATTTCTAGCCTCGCCTTTCAAGTTCAGATGAAAATGTTTCACTTGCAAACATAACAATTTCTTAATGTAGATAATGTGACAAAATGCACAAATATTTTAGCATTCATAATATCATTATTAAATATTCTGTTCTCCATATCACTAAAATGTTTATTCACCTTAAAGCTTATAGATGTGGAATCTTCAATATGTATTCTCATGTGAATATAGTTTTGCCTTATCTATGAAATATTAGACCTTAATATGCATTTTATGTAAATGCAAATTCATATATACATTCTAATATATAGGCAAAAAGTTTCATATATACATTTTAATATATAGGCAAAAAGTAATTAAACCCTAATAATATATTAGTAGCATTATACTAATAGTACAATAAAATAATATGGTACTTGGTATATTATTTAAAGTAGGAAAATTCAGACACTGCCTTTGTCTTTAAAATCAAAAATCCTCAAGTTAATAGAAATAACTTCTTTTAAACCTAAATGTCTTAATGTAAATATAGTATATAAAAAAGGCACTGTGCATACACAGTTGTTGCTCCTTATAAAGTATGACTGAATTTGTCAAATGGTAAATTTAAGACTGTTTGGGAAACAGGTAATAAAAGAGCTGTATTTGTTAACTGTTGTCAGTTCTGGTCTCCCTTCCATGACAACATAATCACTATCACATAAACTCCTGTCTAAAAAAAAGGAAAACCAAGTTCTAGTTAGACTGTAATACAACAGAAATATCTACTGTTCGATTAGCATAGAAACATCAGTGTTTCAAACAAAACTGAGAAAATTTCCTAGCAAGAAATGATGTAGACTGTTTAAAAAATATTTTTGCACAAAGGACAACATACATGAATATCCATGACTTGCATCTGTAATATCACCAAACCTTCTATCTCCACAACTCCAACATTGTTTCTTCATTCATAATGGAACACTGCAGAAAGAGTATATGTTTTTGCTGTGTTGTACTCACTTGGCCAATTTAACATGTGTTGTTTTACATACTTAATGCCCTCTTTATTATAACAAGACCACACATGGCATAGCAATCACAGGTAATTAGTACCAGATACACTTCTCACATATTTTGGTTAACTATTAAGGGTAAGGTGGAGTAAGAGCCAGATGGCCAGAAACTTTTGGGCTAAGGTGCTAACTGGCTAACTGATAAGCTTTTGAGAGAGATCATTAGGATTAACTTTTTACATTTTTCACCAGTGTGGCCAGTTAAGATGACACAACCCATTAGACAGGATCTTTAGGCACAACAAACCAAGTCACTTCATCATGATTGAGACCAGAACCTCACTAACAATCCCCTATTTTGCACATCTCCTGCCTCATACATCACTAGTCAATACTGATCTTACTTTTCCTACTTATTACCTCCAAATTAAGTAAAATTGAGATAAACAGCACTTTACTATTGAATCAGCACAATATTTACTTATTTTTTTTTATTTAAAGATTTTTTTTTTTAATTTATTTATTTGAGACAGAGAGAATGAGATACAGAGAGCATGAGAGGGAGGAGGGTCAGAGGGAGAAGCAGACTCCCTGCCGAGCAGGGAGCCCGATGCGGGACTCGATCCCGGGACTCCAGGATCATGACCTGAGCCGAAGGCAGTCACTTAACCAACTGAGCCACCCAGGCGCCCAATATTTACTTATTTTTAAATTACTGATACAAAGGCAACAGGAAACTGATACATGCTCCATATTAAATATGACTTTTTTCTTACTGATTGATAATAAACTTATTGTAATAGTCCTGAAAGTAATTAAAATATTAGAATATTATTCAACTTGGGTTTCTTACCACATTCTTCCAATTTCCTGGGTAGGCAATCATTTGACAATAAATAGAATTTAACAATGGACTACCATACGTGACTTAAAATGAAGAAACTGGAGCTATGCTTAACTAGCTTGAACAAATTTCACAAGTACACAGGGCCAAACGAAAGTATGTTGCAGAATATATATTTTATCATACCATTTATAGAAAGTTAAAAACTGTAAAAACAATACCACATACTGCTTAGGGATATACACCTGTATTTTTAAAAATAATTAAAAATGCATGGAATAAACACCAATTTCAGGATGATAACTATCTCTGGGAGAGGAGAGAGAATCCAGGAAGGGACACAGGGAAGAGAATTTGACTGCTTTGCAATATTTTATTACTGAAGTTGGGTGATAACTACAAGTGTGCTTAAGTATGCCCTAAATATTGCATGATAAATTATTCAAAACCTAGTAAGAGTTTTGAGGTTGTATCCTTCAAACTAAACAAGCTAATCATTACAAATCAACCCATGCTACTTCTCATTGATAAAACTTTTATTAATGATCTATATAAATACTTGTTAACTAAGTAAATTCACACAAATTCAAAATCTTGCCTAAAATTTGACAAAACAATAAAAGATCACAAGAACTTTTTTATAATTTTTTATATCCCATATATATTAGAGATATTTTCCCAGAGAAGCTCTTATCAAAGCAACATTATTTTATTCAAGTCAACTCTAAGGTTACAATTAAAAAAACAAATATTTAAGTTTTTAAACCTTTTAAAATTAGGAAAGTGACTTTTTTAAATCTACACTCAACAGTAGAAATATCGAACTTTTATATTAAAATGACTCTAAGGGTCAAACAAAAAACACAAATGAGTCAGATAGACAACGCATAATACGGGGTGAAGAGAACAGGGCAAGGAAGAAAACTTTTTTTTTTCATCCTCATTGGGACTATAAGGAAAAATTGTTAAAATCCTTGAAATAGGCAGAAAAAGTTTACTGGGTATGCTCTTACTGTACTCTTCTGGGTTATACCTGCTTTTATCTTTTTTTTTTTAACATACAGTGTTTTATTAGTTTCAGGTATATAATATAGTGATTCAACAATTTCATATATCACCCAGTGCTCATTACATCAAGTACACTCCTTAATCCCCATCACCTATTTAAGCATTCTCCCACCATCCTCCCCTCTGGAAACCATCAGTTTCTTCTCTATAATTAACAACCTGTTGACTTGTCTCTGGCTTTTTCCCTTTGCTCGTTTGTTCTGTTTCTTAAATTCCACATATGAGTGAAATCATGGTATATGTCTTTCTCTGACTGACTTACTTCACTTGGCATAATACTAGCATAATACTCTGCAACCATGTTGTTGCAAATGGCAAAATTTCTTTTTTTATGGTCTAATAATATTCCATTGTATGTATGTATGTATATGTGTGTGTGTGTGTGTGTGTGTGTAGAGAGAGAGAGAGAGAGAGAGAGAGAGAGCACGCAAGTGCAGTCTCTTAGGTTTTCTATATATAGTATGTCACCTGTAAATAGTGAAAGTTTTATTTCTTCTTTACAGATGTGAATGCCTTTTATTTCTTTTTGTTGTCTGACTGTTGTGGCTGGGACTTCCAGTACTACCTTGAATAAAAGTGGTGAGAGTGCACGTCCTTGTCTAGTACCTGACCTTAGGGGAAAAGCTCTTAGTTTTTTCCCAGTGAGGATGATGTTAGCTGTGGGTTTTTCATACATGGCCTTTATTATGTTGATGCATTTTCCCTCTAAACCTACTTTATTGAGGGTTTATACCTATGAATGGATGTTGTACTTTGTCAGATGCTATTTCTGCATCAATTAAAATGATCATATGGTTATCTTTTCTCTTATTGACTTAATATATCACGCTGATTGATTTGCAAATATTGTACCACCTTTGCAATCCAGAAATAAATCCCACTTGATCATGAATGGTTTTTTAATGTGTTGTTGGATTTAGATCGCTAGTATTTGGTCAGGATTTGTACATCTATGTTCATGAGAGATACTGCCCTATAGTTCTCATTTCTCCTAGAGTCTTTTTTTTTTTTTTTAAGGAATTAGTTTTTAGGGACGCCTGGGTGGCTCAGTCGGTTAAGCATCTGCCTTCCGCTCGGCTCATGATCCCAGGGTCATGGGATAGAGTCCTGCATCGGGCTCCTTGCTCAGGGGGGAGCCTGCTTCTCCCTCTGCCTGCCACTCCCCCTGCTTGTGCGCTCTCTCTCTCTCTCTCTCTCTCTTTCTCTGACAAATAAAATCTTTGAGGAAAAAAAGGGAATTGGTAAGCAGTATTTTAGATTTAGACACAATACTCTGTTAGTTAAGAACAGCTCCAAACAGTGTCATCAATCTTCAGTATATGCTAATGAATGTTGTTTTACATGTAGGTGTCAAAATAAAATGCCTAATATGAAAATAAAATCAAATCATTTAATATATCTTTCTGTAACAACATGAGTAAAAGTACCTGGACAAACTATGAAATTACATTTAACAGGAAGAAATTCTTTTTTCTGGGGAGCAGAGAAACACCCTCATGGAATTTTGGACAATATATTTAAGCCATATATATCAATGTATCAGTCAAGCAGAGAAAGTCAATTATCATATGGTTTCACTTATTCGTGGAACATAAGGAATAGCATAGAGGACATTAGGAGAAGGGAGGGAAAAATGAAGGCGGGGGGGAATCGGAGGGAGAGATGAACCATGAGAGACTGGACTCTGAGAAACAAACTGGGGGTTTTAGAGGGGAGGGGTGTTAGCTCCGTGATGGGTATTAAGGAGGGCACGTACTGCATGGAGCACTGGGTGTTATACGAAAACAATGAATCGTGGATCACTACATCAAAAACTAATGCTGTATTGTATGGTGACAAACATAATAAAATAAAATTTAAAAAAAAGATTATCTTCTAGCTGATTACTGTCAAATTTGGCAGACATGATTACAAAATTACACTAGTATCTTGGTTAAAGTACTTTTTCATTATAGTTAAGAAAATAAAATGCCCCTAATATTTTGATTTTAGAATAACAATATTAGTATAATACACTGACCACTAGATGGAGACAAGCCCTCCTAATTTCATCTATGATTGTTTTTTATAAATTTATTAATGCCAGTATAATTAACATATAGTGTTATATTAGTGTCAGGTGTACAATATAATGATTCAACAATTACATTACTCAGTGCTCATCACAGTAGGTGTACTCTTAATCCCCTTCACCTCCTTCACTCATATCCCACCCACCTTTATCTGGTTTTGGTATCCAGGTAATGCTGGCCTCACAGAATGAATTTGCAAGTTTTCATTCCTTTTCTACTTTTTGGAATAATTTAAGCAGCAAAGGTATTAACTCTTCTTTAAATATTTGGTAGAGTTCCCCTGGGAAGCCATTGTTTGTTGGAAGTTTTTTGATTACCGACTCAATTTCTTTGCTATCAATCTGTTCAAATTTTCTATTTCCTCCTGTTTCAGTTTTGGTAGTTTATATGTTTCTAGGAATGAATGCATTAATTTGTTAGCATATAGTTTTTCATAATATTCCCTTATGATTGTATTTCTGTGGTGTTGGTTGTTATTTCATATGTCATTTTATCTCATATGTCATTTTATTCTATGGGGTCCTTTTCTCTTTTCTTTTTGATAAGTCTGGCTAGAGGTTTATCAATTTTATTTTTTTTTTTTCAAAGAACCAGCTCCTGGTTTCATCAATCCATTCTATTGGGCTTTTTGTTTTGTTTTGTTCTTTAGTCTCTATTTCATTTATTTCTGCTCTTATCATTATTTCCTCCCTTCTGCTGGCTTTAAGCTTCATTTGTTGTTCTTTTTCCAGCTTCTTTAGGCATAAGGTTAGGTTGTTTATATGAGATTTTTGTTTCTTAAGGTAGGCCTGTATTGCTATAAATCTCCCTCTCAGAACTACTTTTGCTGCATCCCAAACATTCTGGACCATCGTGTTTTCATTTTCATTTGTTTCCATGTACTTTTTCATTTCTTCTTTTAAGTCCTAAGTCGACCCATTCATCGTTTAGTATGTTATTTAGCCTCCCTGTATTGGTGGTCTTTCCAGATTTTTTCTGGTGGTTAACATCTAGTTTCATAGTGTTGTGGTCAGAAAAGATGCATGGTATGACTTCAATCTTCTTGAATGTTTTCAGGCTTGTTTGGGGGCCTAACATCTATTCTGAAGTGTGTTCTGTGTGCACCTGGAAAAAACGTGTATTCTGTTGTTTAGGATTGAATGTTCTGAATATATCTGTTAAAGCCATCTTGTCCAGTGTGTCCTTCAAAGCCATTGTTTCCTTGTTGATTTTGTTTAAATGATCTGTCCATTGGTGTAAGTGGGGTATTAAAGTACCCTATTATTGTATTATTATCGATTAGTTCATGTTTGTTAAAACCTGTTTTATGTATTTGGGTGCTCCTGTGTGAGGTAGATTAGTATTCATATCATATCTTCTTGTTGGATCATCCCCCTTATTATAGTGCCCTTCTTTGTCTCGTTACAGTCTTTGTTTTAATGTTCATTTTGTTCGATATAAGTGGCTACTTATCAATATAAGTGGCTACTATATCGTTTGATATGGCTACTTCAGCTTTCTTTTGACATCCATTTGCATGACAGATGTTTCTCCATCTACTCGCTTTCAATTTGCAGGTGTCTTCAGGTCTCAAATGAGTCTCTTGTACACAGCATACAGATGAGTCTTGTTTTTTTATCCATTCTGCCACCCTATGTCTTTTGACTGGAGCATTTAATCCATTTCTCCCTAAATTATAGATACATGTTTATTGTTATTTCAGGATTTGTTTCATGGTGTTTCTCAAGATTTTTTCTGATCCTTTCTTACCTTTCTTTCATGGCTTGCTGATTTTCTTTAGTGATATATTTAAATTTCTTTCTCTTTATTCTTTATATGCTTTTTAGTGATTTTTGATGTATTGTTAATATTAGGTCTGTATATAACCTCTTCTGCATATACCAATCTGTATTAAGTTGATGGTCATTTAAGTTTGAACACATTCTTTACTCCTCTCTCTCCATTTTTAGGTATATATTGTCATATTTTACCTCCTTTTATTTTGTGAGTTCAGTGACTAATTTTTTACAGAAATATTCATTTATACTGCTTTTGTTTTTTACCTTCATACTGTCACTTTTGATCTCTCCTTTCCACTCAATGAGTCCCCTCTAACATTTCTTGCAGGGCTCGTATAGTGATCAGAGTGTCTCTTAGTTTTTGTTTGTCTGGGAATTTCTTTCTCTCTCCTGAATGATGTCCTTGCTGGACAGAGTATTCCAGATTTTTCCCATTCAGCACTTTGAATATATCATGCCAGTGACTTCTGGCTTGGAAAGTTTCTGCTGAAAAACCCCTGCTAGCCTTATGGGTTTTCCCTTGTTTGTTACTGTCTTCTTTTGTTCGGCTTCTTTTAAAATTTTTTCTTTATCACTATAGTTTGTTAATTTAATTGCAATATGTCTTGGTGTGGATCTGCTTTTGTTGATCTTGTTGGGGGTTCTCTGTGCATCCTAGATCTGGGTATCTGTGTCCTTCCCCAGATTGAGGAAGTTTTCAGGTATTATTTCTCCCAATAAATTTTCTGCCCCCTTTTCTCTTCTTCTGGGACTCCTATAATATGAATGTTATGTTTGATGGAGTCACTGAGTTTCCAAAGTCTATTTTCATTTTGCATAATTCTTTTTACTCTCTTTTGTTCAGCTTGATTACTTTCCATTACTCTGTCTTCTAGGTCATTAATTTGTTCGTCTGCTTCTCCCATGCTTTTCATTATCTTTAAGTTATTTTACCACTCTGTAAGCTGTAGGCAACTGACTATAATGCAAATGATTCGTGTTCATAGAAAAATAAATGAACAGCACCTCCTGGAGTTGCATTTAATTACTACACTGTACATAGTGAGGAATTGTGCATCCATTTGTAAATTCATTTCTGAGTTCTTAATTGGCTTTATCTGGGTTTTTTTGTTTTGTTGATTTTCTTTTTAAATAGCTGTAACATATTACTGGTTTCCTCAATAATTAGTGAGCTAAATAAAATCTTTAATGCTATGTTCTTTTCATATTCATGAGAGTCATGATTTTACTTTTTTTTTAATTATTCTTTTTAATGGAATCTATATATGAATTGGCAGATAAATCACTTTAGGACAACTCCACACAAGAATTTTGGAGAGGTTTATTAAAATGTGACAAGCGTGAAATACCTATACTTTATCAAATAATTGATAAAAATTGTATCTTGTGTCCTTATCTGCCATCCACCTATTTGCACAATGAAATAATAACGTATATTTTATAACCAGTCATAACAAGCTACGTCAAACAATGCATTTTTATTATTAAGCAATGCCAAAATTTAAAAGCATGGTTATAAAAGCAGGAGATTGGTCAAAACAATCTCAAAAAATACTTTCTAATATAGATATTCTGGGATTATATGATATTGTTCCTTGCATGGTTTGTGAAACAGAGGAATAAGATAGTCTATGCCCTTCTACCTCCAGAATAAGACTGTCAAGGTTAAAAATCTTTATTTACATCAATAAGCAATTAACCTAGCTTTGCTTGAACATTAAGTAGTATTTTTCAGAAGTCATAATTCAACACTTTTCAAAAGTAAAGGTTCAAGTTCAATGCTTTAGTATTAATCAAGTCCCTAGCTATAGGATAATTGAATAATTGAATACATTTTTATAAATGTTTGTTGATGTTATATATTTTTCTCTGATTATTTTCTGGGATGATTAATACTCTTACTTCTGGATGACACTATCTGGCTCTTTCAATTACCTGTTCATTCATATTTTCAGTTTACCCATAAAATTTCAAATCTAGCTTCCCCCACTATTGCATTTCCTGAATCATTTAGATCACTATCAATAAAGTACAATATATTTTTATTTTATATTTTAAAAAGCTCTCAGTTATACAAAAGTTTTAGGAATTGTCATTTGAAATCCATTTGTTTTCCAAGGAATGCTACTGTATTCAATTTAATTTCATGTATGAAGTACAAAAAGTGAAATATTTTGTAACAGTTTGCCCTAAATTATCTTAAGGTATGGATTATAATTTTAGAATAAATTTTTGTTTACTATTCTTGAAATCATTATTTTTAAAGGATGCTTTCAAAAGTTCTCCTTTTTGAGTTATCAAATGCAAATATAAACATTCTAAAACCATGTAACATAGTTACAAAATTTCCACCAGAGGAACCTAGTAAAAATTCCTTGAAGTCAGTTTCACTCTTTAAATCTGCTCTGTCCAATATGTGGCCATTTGTGTCTCCTTAAACTTAAATTAAAACAATCCAAGTTCACAAATGCAAAAGCCCTTGTCAAGTGTTTTAAAACTAAACAGTTTGTGATTACTCTACCGCTCACTACAGATAGAAAATATTTCCATCATTGCCAAAAGTTCTATTGAATAGAGCTGTACTATTTTATCACTCTATATTATCAATTTTCAACAAGATCAAACAAAAGCCAATATTTTCACTCTAAATATTTGTTTTGTCCATTATTTCTTCAAATCAGCCCTTGGCCCTTTATCTCTCTCTCAATTTATGTATTAGTCCACTTGATGCTGTCCAGTCGACTCCCATAATTCATATTATTAGTCCACTTGATGGTATCCAGTAACTTCTGTAAGCTCTCTTCATTCTTTTTTTCTCCTCTGACTTGATAATTTTAAATGAACTGTCTTACGTTCACTGATTTTTTTTTCTTCTGCTTGGTTAAGTCTGTTCTTGAACAATTCTACTAAATTTTTCAATTTAATTACTGTATACTTCAACTCCAGAATTTCAATTTGATACTTTATAGTTTCTATCTCTTTGTTGATATTTTATTTATGCATCATTTTCTTACTTAGACCTTTAGTGTTGTCTGTTTTCTCGTTCAGCAAATTGAACATCTTTAAAACGATTATTTTAAATTGTTTCCCAGGTATTTCATAGCTCTTACTTTAGAGTCAATTCCTCGACATTAGTTTTGTTCCTTTGACTGGGCCATGATTCCCTATTTCTTTGTATGCCTTATGATCTTTCACAGAGATGTGGGCATCTGAAATAGACACCTTAACCAGTCCTTAGGGACTGACTTCATACAGGGGAAAACCTTCACCAACCAGCCTGATAGTTTAGGGACCTCATAAAACGTTTCTGAGGATGCATTTCCTTGGGCTTATACATTTAATTTCCTTAAGAGGTTTTCCCATTTCTACTCAGAAGCCTGTAATCTTTCACTCCTCTGGTATCTTTTTGTAGTACTATATTCTCATTGGTGCTGTAATAAGCCATGGTGCTTTCATTTTTGTTCTCAGCAGCCCAATACGGTGTCCAAATTGTTGTTCCTATAAGCACTCACAATCAAGTGAGACAAAAACCAGTCCTTCAGGCAGCCTGCCAAAAGGCCAGAAAAATGGATGCATGTTCTACTCTTCTTTTTCCCTAGGTTAGCAAAAGCCAGGAGTTAGCTATTTTCTCCTTATCATGTCACATGTCAGAGAGGGACTGGGGCTTCGGTACGCTAAATGCCAAGATTTTCCTATGCATTTAGATGCATCTCTTCTTTCCATTGTGCTCACTTGGTATACTACAAACTCTTAACTGTTTTTTAAAATTCTCACAGAGCCAATTTTGTCCATATATTGTTTAGACAGTGATTCTATCGATAAGCAACAGCCAGAGACTTCCTTTTTCTCCATATCACTGAATTTTTAATAATTTTAAACATTAAGTAAAAGTAATGCTTGGTATTCAATTAGTAAACCTCAAACTAAATTTAAGAAAAATGTATCCATGTAGAATGAACAATGTATATTTGTACTTAATGCCACACAAAAAAACAAGTCTAAAATAGTCTCATATGCCAAAGGTTTAGATTATTTTAACCTAATCTCATATGCCAAAGATTTACCTCATTTGTGTATGAACTTACAATTTTTAAATGTTTCAAGTCAGTTTCTGTAAAATTTCTTTAATTTCCAGGAATTTAGTCATATTTAGACAACCACCTGTTAATCTCTAAACCAATCAGAATGGAGTTCCTTTAAGAGATTTTATAGTCTAATCTGGGATTACCATCCAGAAGTAAGAAACTATTATACATTCACACAATGAAAAGTGAAGGCCTTTCAAAATTACAGACATGTACACATGCAGACACACAGGGAAAGTTTATAACTTCTACTCTTAGATTTCAGCCGTGAGTCACGATAAACAGAAATATAAAACTCACCAGTCTAGATAACCTCTCTTGTGGGTGTGAAATTCATAACTGATTTGAGCTCAAACTAGGACAATACAAAAAAGGTCAACAAACCAGATTCTCTGTCATCTTGCCCCCAACAAAGATCTCTATAAACCATTAATGCATTTACAGAGCTCATCAAATGGTAAGACTAGGAAGTCAAATTACAAACCAGCTCGCCAATGATGGGAAATAACTTGGCTTAATGATTAGATCATAAAACAAGATTTCCAACCTCTCCTACCAGCAATGGGAAATAATTTACTGGCCAAAACCAAACCAAAACACAAAATTAGCAGAACAAAAAATAAAAAGAGGGGCACCTAGGTGGTTTGATGGGTTAAGCATTGGGCTTCAGCTCAGGTCATGATCTCAGGTCTTGGGATCGCACTCAGTGGGGAGTCTGCTTCTCCCTCTTCCTCTGCCCCTCCCCCTGCTCATGCTTTGTCTCTCTCAAATAAATAAATAAATCTTCTAAAAAAACAAAAATAATTTTAAAAAAAAAACAAGAAAAACAGAGTCAACAAATTTCTAAACCACTAAGGATTCACCTTTGGAACCCAAGAAAAGTAACATTTAAATTGTACATTAAGGAAGTTTACCTTGCTGTGGTAGGTGAACCCATTGGGCATCTTACTGGAAGACCTCCAAAACTTTTAAAAGATAATTTTCATAAAAAATAATATAATGACTAATAAAATAAAAATGAACAAATATTAAAAATTTTATTTGTACTTATTAAATGAGGAAACCAGACAGATGTTATCACTGGTTTAAAGGAAAAATTTCTATGGAGTACATGGAGTGAATTACAAATGGGGGCAAAAATGGTTTATCTACATTTGGGAGGGAAATCAGTAGAAACTCCATGGAACAAGACAGAATTTACTTCAGTTTGTACAAATAGCTCAAAGACAAGGAACAGCCAGAAGCATGTGCTATTTGTGACAATGCATACTTTTCCCCTGAAACACACATCCCCCTCACACCAGAATTTATTTGCAAACCAAATAAAACAGGAAAAACCTATGACACAGAAATTACGGTTTATGAGGGAAGCAGTACTACATCACCAAATAATGAGTGACACTAGGTTAATTCTGCCCTGTGGAGCTAGTATTAAATTTAGAGATGTTTTTTAATATTTTGCATTTATTTCCTTTTAGATTTTCAAAGTACTGATTAAAATAAAATACTCTTGTTTGATAGCTCTTTGTCAGTTCAGTATCAGAAAATTTTCAATAATTAGGGCTATTCAAAAATGGCATGTCTGCCCCTGGAGTGAGCTTCCCAACACTAAAGATATTGAAACAGTGCTAAGATGTCTTCACAAGGGAATTCCTGCACTATGTGGGAGGCTGGATTCCATGACCTTTAAGTTCCCTTGCAATTCTCAACTCCACGGTTAGATGCTAGCTAGATGTTCTAATAACACGTATTACTGTCCTTAAAAACAATTTAGCTTAAAGTCCTAGTCACATTTTAATTTTCATTTCATTTTTAATTGAAACGTTTCCAAACCATACATTGACAAAAATTACAATTTGTAGGTTCTGGATACAATACGCTCATTCGTATATGAACTGAAAAATTTTAAATCCCCTGTGTCAGTTAGCAGACTGCAGAGAGAACTTTCTCAGCATGATCTCACAGCATGGTTCAAAGGGAAGGAATAGAGCCTGCCATAATGTTTAAAATCAAGAGAATCAGAGAAGTTCACTTGGGAGGTGCATTCCTTAACAGTCATGCTTTTGTAAAGATTTCAGCCTTAAGGTACTCCTCATTTCTGTCTTCCTCTCACTCAATCTCTGCCTCTCAGAACACAAAATACATATCTGAGATTGTATACAGCATTTTTCTTTGCTCCAGTGTTAAATTCAATACTATTATTAACGATTGAGTAACTTTTTTTCTTAAATATGTACTCTATAGCCTACAAATTTGACCTGTGTAGTATGGACACCCAAGTTTGAATTCCACATAAAACACTAAATCCCTATGACATATTGAGACACTTTAAGCCTCTATTTCCAAACCTGAAACATGGATAATCATTCACACCACAAAGGGCTGAAATGAAGTAAACATGTGAAGTGCTCAGTCGAGGGCCAGGCCATCACCAAATGGTATCTATTATTGTACGAGAATCAGCTAGATCTGATTGCTTTATAGTGACAATGGTAAACTTTATCTGAGCCCTGTGAACCTGGAAAACAGAGATGATTAAATAAACCTCCCTACCCTTTGTGTTCTGAAAGTTCACTGCCTTTCCTGTATGACTTAGATAAGACTCAGAGGTGTCCCCCTATGACAAGTCCTGACACAGAGCCTTCAAATTCCCATTCTTTGCTTCATAAATGATTAGCTGAAATGTCTGTACCCATTGACCAATGTAGAAAACATATCTACTACCTTGGCTTGAACCAGCTTAACTAAAGCTTCTGTCCTTCTCCAAGGCCTCTGAACTTTGACACACATTCAACCTGAGTGAACATACAACCATTCCTTAAGAGTCCCATCAGAGCACTGACTGAGCTTAGGGGAAAAACATTCTATAATCAACTATATGATCATGTGATCATGCCACTTTTCCATCCTGCTTCTCCACACCCAGCTTCTTTTCTAGCCTTGTTCACTGCCCCCTATAAAAGAAAAGACCTTGTCTACCTGACCATGGAAATGCTTATAGATCTCATGGTTGAAGCATTCTCCCTATAGCGCTAGTCCCTCTTGCAATGATCCTTTTGAATAAAGTCCCTCCTCACCTACGTCCAGATTTGTATTTGACAATATCAGCATTATTTGGCTTAATTACTATTTACTTCCACTTAATACTCTTCCACATAAGTTGAAGAATATTTTAAAGCAAACCAAAAAAATGGATAAGTATAATACTTACTGACAAACTTTCATAGCATGTGTATTTAATTTATTATACTGAACTATGGACATCAGAATGATGTTCAGTCTTAATCACTTTCAAAATAACACGCCTGCAACTGGTAGCCTTGAAAAGGATGAAGCAAATGTCCTTTATAGAAAGAGAAGAGCAAACTTATTATCACATGGATTTCTGTATAGTAGCTTCCTAACTGGAGTTTCCAATGCTTGCTCGCTTGTGCTTTCTCTCTAGGAATCATTTTAACCCTTGTTTCCAAACTCAGAATATGACTTAAAAAACATGTTTCATGCATGACTATGGTGTTTTAAAGAAAGAGATAAGAACAGACAAACCAATCGTCAGTTACAACTTTTTTTCCCCATTATTTTGGTAAATCCTAACTTAGGGTAACTATGTTAATGGGATCCATGCACACTTAGTATGACCTTGTGCAGCACACTGAGGATACATATATTCCCTAGTTATGTGACTCATAAACCAGAGTATGAAACATACAGAGAATGACAGGGTTCTAAAACACTCTCTTAATTATTAATAACTTCAATGTTTTTCACACAAGAGAACCAGAAATACTGAAAAAATGGATTCTGACAAAATGGATGGTCTTATCCTTAAGCTTGGAAGATGTTTACAAAATGAGATTTGGATAACTGTTTCCAGAAACAAGTTCAAAATTATTAAGTTTCTCTCACACAACATGTCAGGGTAGCAGTTCTCACTTCTGGCTGCCCATCAGAATGACCTGATGACATTAAAAATATGGATGCTCGGGCTTCACCCTAAACCTCCTCACTTGCAAACTCTGAAAGTCAGGGCCAGGAATATGTTAAAATATGTAAATTTTGCCAGGTGATTTTGGTGCACAGTCAAGATTAGGCAAGACATAAAGCCACAAGCATTCTTTGCCTGTGATAATCAATAGAACTAGGTTACTATATTCTTTAGAGATACCTGTACTTCTCTTGCCTTAAGCATGAATCTCTAAAAAAAAAAAAAAAGATGCACAGTTGGTGTGCTCCCCACATTCAAAGTATCCAAACCTATCACAACTGAAAAATAAAATCAGTTTCAGGCTTATGGAAGGACAGGCACATTAATTAATAAAAATCTTATAGAAAACCTTGAGTTAATAGGTGGAGTAGCTTTTATGTTATCATTTCTTTCCCAAGAATAAAATGAGTGTACATTTCATTCAATATGAATTAACTTAGGCATGGATACACAAAAGGACTGTAACTTACAAGTTCTGTTACTGCCAATATTCAATTCAGTTCTGACCACAGAGGCATTATCCATGTTTGCAAAGCCACAGCTGCCAGCTTGGGGTGAGTAGAGGGAATCAGGTCAAATGTGAGCTCAGAATCTGCAGCTCTGGGGTTAATCATGTCATTTGCCAAGGTGGGATACCTGGACCTTTGCTCTGACAGTCAATTTGTTCCTCAGACGTGGTAGAGATGTCTAATGCCCTTCCAAGGCTGGTTCTTTTCCCCTTCTAGCCACAAGGGAGAATTATACTTGTTTGCCACCTCTCCATTAGTAGGATAATGAGACTAATTCTGGTCAAAGCATTGAAGACAGAAGTGATGTAGGTCACTTCAGGACCACAACATTGAACTGAAAGATTTCCAAGCACTCCCCTTCCTCCTGCCATAGTAACCAGCAGCATGCCACTTGATGATGGAGTCTTTACCAAGCCTGAGTCTGAGTGAGGACAACATGAAGCATAGCTCACATCCCTCATCTCCACCCTAAAAAAGACATGTGGCCAGAACAAAAAACAGACACTTCTTTGGTTGTTTAGTTTCAGCCCACTGATATTTGGGGATTGTTTCTTACTGCAGTGTAACCTAGACTATTTTGATTGAAACAGCAAGTCAGGTTGATGGAAACACACTGCCCAATGCAAAATTATCCAGGAACACATGTATCTACCTTTGGAGCATTCACCTTTAGTATTTTTCAAGGGAGAGATATTCTTTAACTCTCTAGAGGCAGTACCTCCAAAATTTAAAAGGAATGCTAAAAGAAGGACCTGAATTCAATCATGTATGTCTAATCACAAGTTAAAGCCAGTGTGTTTTTCTAGCCACATATTACATTTTATGCATTATTCATAATTTAAATCAACCCTGTTCCTACGATCTTCCATGGTTAGTGAGTCTTAGAAATTGTCTTCTAGGTTGAATGAAATTCTGAACTGCTGAACATCCACAATCATTAATCTATGGGGGTATCACCATCTCCTTTCCCTATGACTCCTTAATCAAAGCATACACCCCTCAATAAGTTGTAAAATCAACATGGTTCCTTCTAATTACACGCTAAGATTTTGGCTTGAAGTTTGGATAAAGGAAGAGTTCTATCTAGGTAACCTCAATCAAAACTGATTACAGTTCTGAATTCTCCCCATTCTTTCCCTAGAGGGATGTGAAAAGCAAACTTAACACAAGCCAGCAGATTCCTATTTACTGCTAATTCATGCCAACTTGGAAATGAAACCAAGAACATCTCAAATCTAAATGAAAGCATGAAATGAGAAAACACAAAGTACCACTTGTACTGCCAGCTTCCTTATAATAACAACATGTTAATTATAAGGAAGCTGGTTCATTGAAAAATATTGCAGTGGACACAAACATTACTGAAAGTGTGGCTTACACACTAAACATGTGGTTCTCAATAGTCACTTTATTTTGGCACAAAATAATTAATTCAAGATAACCTACATGTATTTGATTGTCAATCGGATAATCCATGCTTGAGACGTTTCTCTAATTCATCGTCATTTGCACAAACTGAAACTGGCATTTGCAACATTATTATTATAGCTATGAAGATTATCACTTACATGGAGGACAAGGAAGGGAAAAATGGGCGGGGGGAACTGGAGGGAGAGATGAACCATGAGAGACTATGGACCTGAGAAACAAACAGGGTTTTAGAGGGGAGGGGGGAGGGGGGATTGGTTAGCCCGGTGATGGGTATTGAGGGCACGTACTGCATGGAGCACTGGGTGTTATACGAAAACAATGGATCGTGGATCACTACATCAAAAACTAATGATGTATTGTATGGTGACTAACATAATAAAATTAAAAACTACAAAAAAAAGTGTAGAATTCTATTTCTAATTTCCTTCTATATTTTAAATATTAGCAGTATGTGAATAAACATTATGAAGGATACTTCAGACTTAACACTACTTTAAGATTTTTTTAGAGTATTTTTAGGTTCACAGCAAAATTGAGAAGAAGGAACAAAGATTTCCCATATAACCCCTGCTCCCACAAATGTATTACCTCCCCCATTATCAATACCACTCACAAGAATGGTAAATTTTCACAGTTTATGAACTGACATCAAAACTTCTTAATCACCCCAAGTTCACAGTTTACATTGTGGTTCATTCTTAGTGTTGTACATCCTATGGGTTTGGACCAATATAGAATGCCATATCCACCATTACAGTATCACACATAGTATTTTCACTGCCCTAAAAATCCTCTTTGCTCTGCCTAATAACCCCTCACCCCAACGCAACCCCTGGTAACCACTGACCTTTTTTTGTTTCCTAAGGTTTGCCTTTTTCAGAATGTCATATCACTGGAAACATAAAGTATGTAGCCTTTTCAGACTGGCTTCTTTCACGTAGTAATATGCATTTAAGATTACTCCATGTCTTTTCATGGTTTGATAGCTCATTTCTTTTTAGTGCTAAACAATATTCCATTGTCTGGATATACCAATTTATTAATCCGTTCACCTACTGAAGGACATTTTGGTTGCTACCAGGTTCTGGCAATTATAAAGCCACTATATATATTTATATATATCTACAGATTTTTGTGTGGACAGAAATTTTCAACTCCTTTGGGTAAATACCAAGGAGTGAGAGTGCTGAATTGTGTAAGAGTGTATTTAGTTCCACAAGAAACCGCCAAACTCTTCCAAAGTAGCTGTACCATTTTGCATTCCCACCAACAAATGAATGAAAGTTCCTTTTGCTCCATATCCTCAGCAGCATTTGGTGTTGTCAGTGTTCTGAATTTTGGCCAGTCTATAACAGGTGTGTAATGGTGTCTCATTGTTTTAATTTGTATTATACCATGACATATGTTGTGAAACATCTTTTCCTGTGATTATTTGTCATCTACAAATCTTCTTTGTAAAAGATCTCTGTTCAGGTCTTGGACCCATTTTTTTTAATTGAGTTGTTTGCTTTCTTACTGTTGAGTTTTTAGAGTTCTTCATATATTCTGGATAATAGTTCATTATCAGATATATCTTTTTCAAATATTTTCTCCCACTTTGAGCCTTGTCTTTTTACTCTCCTGACTTGTCTTTTGCAGAGCAGATTTTTATTTTAATGAAGTCCAGTTTATCAATTATTTCTTTCATGGATTGTGCCTTCAGTGTTTTATCTAAAAATAATCACCATACCCAAGGTCACCTATGTTTTCTCCTACATTATCTTCTAGAAATTTTACAAGATATTTGGGGGGAGATTTACTTGGTTGGTTTTAAATTATTTTTTGACAAATAAAAATTGTATATGCTTAAGGTGTATGACAGGATGTTTTGATATATGTATATACTGTGAAGAAATTATCACAATCAAACTAACAAATCCAACACCTCACATAGTTACCTTTTTCTTCTGTGTGGTGAGAACATTTAAGATCTACTGTCAGCAAATTTCATGCACACTGTATATTATTAATTACAGTCACCATGCTGTACATTAGGTTTCAAGAATTTATTCATCTTATAACTGAAAGTTTATAACCTTTAATTAATAGTTCCCTTTTTCCCTCTAATCCTAGCCTCTGATAATCACTATCCTAATGTTACTATGAGTTTGACTTTTAAGATTCCATATTTAAGTGAGATAAAACCATTTTTCACTGTGTCTGGCTTATTTCATTTAGCTTAGTGTCCTCCAGGTTCATCCATGTTATTCTATAAGGCAGGATCTCCTTTTTAAATACTGAATTCTCTCTCTCTCTCTCTCTCTCTCTCTCTCTCACACACACACACACACACACACACACACACACACACACACCGTTTTATCCATTCACTGTCAAAGGATACTTACATTGGTTCGGTATCTTGGCTACTGTGAATAAAGCTGCAATGAGCATGGGAAGGCAGATATATCTCTTTGAGACTGATTTTATTTAGGAGTTTTCGAATTTTGTATTCAATATTTAGGTATGTGATCTATTTTGAATTGAGTTTTGTGAAGAGTGTAAGATCTATGTCTAGAATTTGTTTGCATGTGGATGTTCAGGTGTTCCAACACCATTTGTTAAAAAGACTATCTTTGCTCCAAAATGCTATACTATTTTAAATATTATTTCCATGTTGAACACAAAATTATTCACATTATACAGAGAATGATGACTTAATTTGAAATAGAATAAAAATATTTACAGAAGGGCAATGGAGTAAGGCTCTGAACATAAAGTCCCAACCACTTGTTGGCATGTGTTGACAACCAGGCACTCCAAAACCTATTATGTACCTGCCATGTCACTTGGCCTCATCAATTGCTGAGTTTCTCTCCCTAAGATATTGTGATTTATTTTTTCTCCTTAAACCATTTCACTTGTTTTTTTCCTTTTTCTCATAAGGAAAAGCAACAATTAAACAATGGAGAAGTAAATATCCAAATGGAGTAGAAAGAAGCCAATAGGCCAAATACATCCCAAGCTGCAATCTTCAAATATAATGTCCACACAATTTTAAGATCATCTTCAATATTATTCCTAATGGTATGAGATAATAAATGAAACTAGAGCCATGCTACTAAGAGCTGTATTTGCATTATCTCATATCTTCACAGCACCACAATGAAGTAAACACTAATAATGTCTTCATTTTACTGATAAAGAAACTTAACTTCAGAGAAACTTAACTTCATATAAGTGGCTGAACAGGGATTCAAACATAGGTCTTCCAGAGTTGAGAGTCTAGGATTTCTTCATCTATGTACAAGAACAACCCTTGAATACCCTTCTCCTTGCCATAAAACACAGTTGCTTGGAAACGAAAAGTGAAGGACGTATAATGAGGTTTTCCATCAAGAAGCTAATAAGAGAAGAAGAACGTTGTAATTGTCTTTTGTAGATAATGGGGCTTATTAGACGATAATATTTTATGCCATGCTAGAGTTCCACCTTGCAGACTTTTATTATCCTTCTTTTGAATGTTTCCCCCCCAAGTCTCTATTCTAGAATGTCTTTCAGCACAAGATAATGCCAACTGGCATGACCAAGCTAGTGAAAACCACAAAAACAAAATGACCTAATTTAAGGACCTTTTACCACGGAGGACAAAACTAGCCAACAATCAATGATCAGTGACTTCCTTTCCATGAAAATCCATTTTTAAAGGTATTTAAAGCAACAGACAATCCAGAGCATGCTGTTAAGATACATAATAAACACATACTTGCTTTCTCAAAAATACCATTTTTATAAGAACATTTATTTAATATGTACTATCTGCCAACTGTGCTAAATCAATATAAGTTATATCATATAATCATCACAATATACTAATACATAGACATGCTGGAGTGACCATATAATTTGTATTCTGAACTAGGATCATTTTGAGAATGAAGAAAAATGCTATTAGTAATTGAGCAGCAATATGGTCTTACAACTGGACTCTCATCACCAACTCTATAGCTGAGGAAAGTGAAGGCTGAAACAATTTTAAGTAGCTTGTCCATGGTTATATCACAATGATATAACAAATCCAAGTCTTGCCTTAGATAAACTTGACACCAAAGTCCATTCTGTAAACTGTAGTCACTGTAAGTGGAGTGTACAGTACAGTGCAGTGGTTCTCAAAATTTAACATATGTCAGAATCACTTTGGGATGACTGATAAAAATCACATTCCTGGGCCCCACCCCAACAGGTTGTGACCCAAAAGTTCTGATGTAGGGGTCGGAAAATTTACATTTTTGCAAGCACAACCCTCTTAGGAGGTTCTGATGAAGATGGGTTGTTGCTAAATTTGAAAATGTACTGTTCTCCTATCTGAACAAGCACTTATCAGTCAATAGTTTGTTTTACTTAACTCAGCATGGTCAGAAAACGAAGAATAAAGGAAAAGAAAAGAAGACAGTGAAGACTAAGCCTGCTCCTACTGTAAATTACCAACCTGTTACACTCTAAAAGATACAGTATAACTAAAAGTGCTTTGTCAAAACTGGGATTAGATTACCTTGTATGTGTTATCTCATCTCATTAAGGCATGTCCTTAAATATTTTAAGAATACTTTCTTTTCCACTCAGAAAGTTCTTTATATGCTCATTTTACTGTTATGTTCCTTCCATCCACTCTAAGCAAAAGCAAGCTGCTTTTCTCTAACTTAGTGCTAGAATTCTTTCATTTCTTACCTGTAAAGAACAAAAAATGTGTTATAAATAACTTCAACTAATGTCAAAAATAATACTGACATTTTAAAAATACAAACTAAGCCATAAAGTAATATTTTCATTTACTCTACTTAGCTCAGTAACTTTCCTGAAATAGTAAGTAGGTACTTGCCGAATATTTATTTAATTCATAACAAAAAACTTTAAAAACCACCATTCCATATAGGAGTAAGTTGAGAACAATTCCGATATAATGTGGACAGTACCACTTTTGTTATTTCCACTGTATTTAGCAAAGTACAGTATTTTCCCCAGATTCCCCTATGGAATTAAATAACACAAATTATATCACAAGGCCATTTAATTAGCAAGGGGTTAGCATAACACATATATATATGTGTTCAAGAAAAACCTATCACAATTAAATTCTCAGCTGTACTTGATTAGCAAGGAGACAGGAAAATTTGAGTTAAGGCCAAGTATTTAGAGAAAGTATCAAAAAAGAGATCTAAAGAGAAATTAGAAATCTATTTAGAAATATAATTTTCCTTTTCTTAAAGTGTAAGCATGAGGATAACAGTACCTATATTTTACAAAGTGTCCACCTCTAAGAATCACAAAGTGTTTTCATACTTCTATTCCACAAATGATGTAAATTTCCTCAAAAGTGCAAGCAACACCCAGTGCACTGGGTGTTATATACAAACAATGAATCATGGAACACTACATCAAAAACTAATGATGTAATGTATGGTGATTAACATAACAATAAAAAATTAAAAAGTGCAAGCAAGTTGTTACTTAATGATAAAACCAAAGCACAAAGAAGTCAGGAGATACACAAAATCAGACAACAACCTACTGGTCAAATATATAAGTAAAATAAAACCTACAACAAAAATAGAAGCCAATTAAAAAACAGTAGAGAAGATATTTGGTAGATTCTCAAAATGTTAAATACAGAGTTATCATACGACCGAGCAATTGCAATTCTAAGCATATTCCTAAGATAAAACAGGTGTTCCAACTAGAACTTGTCCAAAACTCTTCACAGCACCACTATTCACCATAACTAAAAAGTACTAACAACCAGATGAATATCAATTAATGCATGGATAAACAGAATGTGGTCTATGCACAACATGGATGATTATTCCATGATAGAAAGGAATAAAGCAGTAATACATGCTACAATATGGATAAACCTTGAAAACATTATGTTGAATGGAAGAAGACAGATACATGAGGCCATATATTGTACAATATCGTTTATATGAAATGTCTAGAATAGGCAAATCCATGGAGAAAGAAAGATCAACGGTTGCCTAGAACTGGTGGTAATAAGGAAGGAATGACTGTTAATGGGTCTGAAGTTTCTTTTTCAGTTAATGAAAATGTTCTAAAAGTGGTTGTGGTAATGTGGGCAAAACTTACATACTAAAAGCTGTTACATTTTATGCTTTACATGGGTTTAATTGTATGTAAATTGTACCTCAATAAAGCTGTTAAAAAATCAAGTAAAAGATAAAACTTACACAAGATGTCACGGAACTGTTCCCTTTAAAATGGTTAATGTTAGAATATTTCATCCAAAAACAGCAGAATACACATTCTTTTCAAGTGCACATGGAATGTTCTCCAGAAGAGACCACATGTTGGGCCACAAAACAAGTCTCAACAAATTCAAAAAGACTGAAATCATATCATGAAAAATCAAGAAAAATCTCAAACTAAATTTACACTTAAAGAAGCTAGCAAAAGAAGAACAAACAAGCCCAAAACCAGCAGAAGGAAGGAAATAATAAAAATTAGAGTGGAAATAAGTGAAATAGAGACTAAAAGAACAATAGAACAGGTCAATGAAACCAGGAGCTGGTTCTTTGAAAGCATCAACAAAATTGTTAAACCTCTGGCCGGACTGATCAAGGAAAAAAAAAGAGAGAGAGAGGGAGAGACTCAAATAAATAACATCAGAAATGAAAGAGAAGTAACAATGGACACCAGAAATACGAAGGATTATAAGAGAATACTATGAAAGACTATATGACAACAAATTGGAAAACCTAGAAGAAATGTATAAATTCCTAAAACATTTGAATCAGTAATGAAAAATTCCCCAAAACAAAAGTCCAGGACCAGATGGCTTCACAGGTAAATTGTAACAAGCACATAAAGAAGAGTTAATACCTATTCTTCTCAAACTTTTCAAAAAAAAAAAAGAAGAGGAAGGAAAGCTTCCAAATTCATTCTACGAAGCCAGCATTACCCTGATACCCAAAACAGATAAAGATACTACAAAAAAAAAAAAAAATCCTAAAGGCAGGATCTCTGATGAACAAAGATGCAAAAATCCTTAACAAAATTTTAACAAATCAAATCCAACCATATGTTTAAAAAATCGTTCACCATCATCAATTGGGATTTATTCTTGGGATGCAAGAGGGGTTTAATATTCAAAAATCAATATGATACATCCCATCAAGAGAAAGAATAAAAACCATATGATCATTTTAATAGATATGGAAAAGGCTTGTGACAAAATACAACATCCATTCATCATAAAAACTCTCAACAAAGCAGGTTTAGAGAGAACTTACCTCAACATAATAAAGGTCATGTATGAAAAACACACAGCTAATATCATACACAATGTGAAAAACTGAGAGCTCTAAGAGCAGGAACAAGACAAGGATGTCCACTCTCACCACTTTTACTCAACACATACTGGCAATACAAGCCAGAGCAATCAGACAACAAAGAGATAAAAGGTATCCAAATTGGTAAGGAAGAAATAAAACTTTCACTATTTGAAGATGACATGGTACTATATAGAGAAAGCCCTAAAGACATCACCAAAAAACCACTAGAACTGATAAATGAATTTGGTAAAGTTACAGTATACAAAATCAATATAAGGAAATCAGTTTCATTTCTATATACTAATAATGAAGTAGCAGAAAGAGAAATTAAGAAAACTATCCCAGTATGGTACTGGCACAAAAATGGACACAGATCAATGGAACAGAAGAGGGATCCCAAAAATAAACACATGATTATATGGTCAATTAATCTATGACAAAGGAGGCAATAATATGCAATGGGAAAAAGACAATATCTTTAACAAGAGGTGATGGGAAAACTGGAGAACATGACAAAAGAATGAAACTGCACTACTTCATTATACCATACACAAAAATAAATTCAAAATGGATTAAAGACCTAACATGAGACCTGAAACCATAAAAATATTACAGGAGAACACAGACACTGGCCATACCAACTTCTTTCAAGATATGTCTCCGAGGCAAGGGAAACAAAAGCAAAAACAAACTATTGGGACTACATCAAAATAAAAAGCTTCTGCAAAGGAAACAATCAATAAAACTAAAAGGCAACCTACAGAACAGGAGAAGATATTTGCAAGTAACAAGTGATAAAAGGTTAGTAACCAAAATATAGAAAGAACTTAAGAAACTCAACACCCAAAAAACTAATAATCCAATTTAAAAATGGGCAGAAGACATGAACAGACATTTTCCCAAAGAATACATCCAGATGGCCATCAGACACATGAAAAGATGCTCATCATCACTTATCATCAGGGTAATGAAAATCAAAGCTACAATGAGCTATCACCTCACACCTGTCAGAACGGTTAAAAATCACCAACACATGAAATAACAGGTGTTGGCGAGGAAGTGGAGAAAAAGGAACACTCATGCACTACTGGTGGGAATGCAAAGTGGTACATTCACTATGGAAAATAGTATGGAGGTTCCTCAAAAAGTTAAAAATAGGACTACCTTGTGATCCAGCAATTGCACTACTGGGTATTTATCCAAAGAGTACAACACCACTAATCCAAAGGGATAAATGCCCTGCTTCATTTTTAGCAGTATTTACAATAGCCAAGATAGGGAAGCAGCCCAACTGTGACTGACTGATGAATGAATAAAGAAGATGCAGTATTTATATACACAATGTAATGTTACTGAGCCATAAAAAAAGAAAGAAATCTTGCCATTTGCAATGACATGGATGGGACTAAAGAGTATAATGCTAACTAAAATAAGTCAGTCTGAGAAAGATAAATACTATATGATTTCACTCAAATGTGGACTTTAAGAAACAAAACAAACAAGAAAAAGGAAAGAAAGTAAGAAACAGACTCTTAATTATAGAGAACAATCTGATGGGTACCAGACAGAAGGGGCGTATGAGGAGGGGTTAAGTAGGTGATGGGGATTAAGGAGTGCAATTGTCATGCTGAGCACAGAGTGATGTATGAAAGTGACAGAATTACTATATTGTATACCTGAAACTAATATAACTCCTTATGTTAACTAACTGGAATTAAAGCTACAATTTTTAAAAAGCAAAATTAAACTATTGGGACTACATCCAAATTAAAAGCTTATGAAAAGTGAAGGAAACCATGAACAAAATAAAAAGTCAACCTACTGGACGGGAGAAGATATTTGCAAATGATACATCTGATAATGGGTTAATATGGAAAATACATAAAGAACTTACACAATTTAACTTGAAAAAATAAATAATCCAATGAAAAAATGGCCAGAAGACATGAACAGACATTTTTCCAAGGAAGACATAGAGATGGCCAACAGATACATGAAAAGATGTCTAGCATCACTAATCATCAGGAAAATGCAACAAAACCACAACGTGGTATCACCTCACACCTGTCAGAATGACGAAAATCAGTAACACAAGAAACAACAAGTGTTGGCAGTGAAGAAAAAGGAACCTTTGGCACTGTCAGTGGGAATGCAAACTGACACCGCCACTGTGGAAAACAGTACAGAGGTTCCTCATAAGTTAAAAATAGAACTATCTTCTGATCCAGCAATTGCACTACTGGGTATTTACCAGAAGAGAACAAAAACACTAATTCAAAAAGATATATGCAACTCTATGTTTTTTGCAGCATTATTTACATTAGCCAAGTTATGGAAGCAACACAAGTGTTCACCGATACATTAATGGATACAGAAGATTGGTATGCAATACAATGGAATATGACTCAGCCAAAGACCTAAATGTGAGACAGGAGTCCATCAGAATCCTAAAGGAGAACACAGGCAGCAACTTCTTCGACCTCAGCCACAGCAACTTCTTCCTAGAAACATCGCCAAAGGCAAGGGAAGCAAGGGCAAAAACGAACTATTGGGACTTCATCAAGATAAAAAGCTTTTGCACAGCAAAGGAAACAGTCAACAAAACCAAAAGACAACCGACAGAATGGGAGAAGATATTTGCAAATGACATATCAGATAAAGGGCTAGCATCCAAAATCTATAAAGAACTTACCAAACTCAACACCCAAAGAACACATGATCCAATCAAGAAATGGGCAGAAGGGGCGCCTGGGTGGCTCAGTTCGTTAAGCGACTGCCTTCGGCTCAGGTCATGATCCTGGAGTCCCGGGATCGAGTCCCACGTTGGGCTCCCTGCTCGGCAGGGAGTCTGCCTCTCTCTCTGACCCTCCCCCCTCTCATTCTCTCTCTCAAATAAATAAATAAATAAAATCTTTAAAAAAAAGAAAAAAAAAGAAAAGATTTAAAAAAAAAAAAAAGAAATGGGCAGAAGACATGAACAGACATTTTTCCAAAGAAGACATCCAAATGGCCAACAGACACATGAAAAAGTGCTCAACATCGCTTGGCATCAGGGAAATCCAAATCAAAACCTCAATGAGATACCACCTCACACCAGTCAGAATGGCTAAAATTAACAAGTCAGGAAACGACAGATGTTGGCGGGGATGCGGAGAAAGGGGAACCCTCCTACACTGTTGGTGGGAATGCAAGCTGGTGCAGCCACTCTGGAAAACGTATGGAGGTTCCTCAAAAAGTTGAAAAGAGAGCTACCCTACAACCCAGCAATTGCACTACTGGGTATTTACCCCAAAGATACAAATGTAGGGACCCAAAGGGGTACGTGCACCCCAATGTTTATAGCAGCAATGTCCACAATAGCCAAACAATGGAAAGAGCCAAGATGTCCATCGACAGATGAATGGATAAAGAAGATGTGGTATGTGTGTGTATACACACACACACACACACATACACACACACACAGGAATACTACACAGCCATCAAAAAAATGAAATCTTGCCATATGCAATGACGTGGATGGAACTAGAGGGTATTACGCTAAGTGAAATAAGTCAATCGGAGAAAGACAATTATCATATGATCTCACTGATATGTGGAATTTAACAAAACAGAGGCTCATAGGGGAAGGGAGGGGAAAAATAAAACAAGATGAAATCAGAAAGGGAGACAAACAATAAGAGACTCTTAATCAAAGGAAACAAACTGAGGGTTGCTGGAGGGGGTAGGGGGAGGAGGTAACTGGGTGAGGACATTAAGGAGGGCACGTGATGTAATGGGCACTGGGTGTTATATAAGACTGATGAATCAATGAACTCTACCGCTGAAACTACTAATATACTATATGTTAATTAACTGAATTTAAATTTTAAAAAAAGAAGTATGACTCAGCCATAAAAAAGAATGAGATCTTGCAATTTGCAACAACATGGATAGATCCAGAGGATATAAGGCTAAGTGAAATAAGTCAGAGAAAGACAAATACTATAGGATTTCACTCATATGTGGAAGAAACCAAACAAATGAACAAAGAAAAACAGAGACAAACAAAAAAACAGACTCTTAAATATAGAGAACAAACTGGTGACTGCCAGAAGGGAGGTGGGGGAAGGGATGGGTGAAAAAGGTGAAGGGGATTAAAAATACACTTATTGTAATGAGCACTGAGTAATGTGCAGAACTGATGAATCACTGTATTTTACACCTGAAACTAATATAACACTGAACATTAATCATATTTTTAAGACTAAAATGTAAAATAAAAATGAAAAATAAAATGGTTAATATTACATGAATTTCACTTCAACAAAAAAATATAAAAATACAACCTAAATTTTCTTTTCATTTAGTATATGTCCAGTAGGTTTTAATTAACATATTCCACTTTAATTACGCCTTTACTTTAGCTCTCTAGTGCATATGCAATTTAATTATTTATACATATCAAGGTATGCAATGTTCAGCTATGGGCTTGACTATAATACACCATAAAGAAATAACAAGTAATTAATACTGCATCAACTTTATACATTATAACAAATGACTGACCTTAAGCTGATTTTTAGAAGAAATTACAATTAAACTAAAATTGAAAATTAGAAGCAACGCTAAGGAGAGATGTTGGGAATTAAATTTCCAAACTTACTCTGCATGGATTTGAACATATGATGGCAGTGCGGGTAATTCTGGACATCAAGTAAGGAGTAATATAAAAATTTGAATTTAAAGGAAACACACAAGAAAAAGAAAGCTAGGTTAAGAAGTTTAAAGGTAACTATGACTGTTAAGAGTTTAAGAAGTAAAGATTTGGGATATTTTAGTACCAGTATTCATTTATTTAACAGCTTTTAAATATTAAATTCGGCATGTAACCAATTAATAAATTCTCCCCATAGTTCTAACACTGTAAAACATGGTACATGGTATAGACAAGAAGAAATTATTTTAACTTCCTTTGAATAAAGTTTTTACACTATAAATATATCATGAAGACAATGAAGATTTTACATCCTAAATGGGTAATTAAGACAAGCTTAAAATAAAATCAACAAGGAACTGGAGAATTTTTAAGTATAAGATGATAAAATATATACATGTATCAGAGGAGCTTGATCTAAGTAAACATCTCCATTGTGATTAAGCTAGTAAGTGAGGACTTCTGGGAAGACATGAAACACAGTCTTAAAAGCAGTTATACATATAAATTGGTGAACTAGAGATTATCACCTGTGAAAGAAAAATGATGCAGGAGAGAAGACATAGAGAAATGGGTACAAGCAGAAGGTATTCAGGGGGCAGTAAGAAGGCAAACCTGCTAAGAGACGAGGAGCCTCCGTAAGCAGCTGGAGAATGGGCAGCAATACAGGTAATAGAGAACCACAGCCAAGCCAGGAATACTAAGTTGAAGACTTGAGAAATGGCCATAAAAACGGAGGAAAGGATAAAGATATGAGACCTAAGGTAATACTAGGTAATGATAGAGGTGGCACGTGGTATGAATTAAAGCAAAGAAAAGCTAAAAAATACAGAGAGAGAGATAAAATAAATGTTATTGTCCAAAACTACCTCATTCAATCTTAAGTACAACTCATTTTTCCCCAGCTTTACTGAAATATAATTGACAATATAACAATGTGTATATTTAAGGTGTGAAAAATATGAAATCACTAAATCCATGAGATGTCTTCACATCGTGTTCACTGCAGCATTATTCACAAAGATATGAAAACAACCGAAGAGTCCAGTGACAGAAGCATGAATGAGTAAAAGGTAAAACGTTATACATATAAACTATTATTCAGCCACTAAAAGAAGGAAATCCTGCCATCTGAGAGAATGTGGATAGACTCTCAATGGCATTATGCTAAGGGAAACAAGTCAGACAGAGAAAGACAAATACTGTAAGATCTCCCTTGTAGGTACTATCTAAAAACATGGAACTCATCGAAACAGAATAGAATGGTGGCTTCCATAGGGTTCAGGGGTTGGGGGTATGGGAAGATATTGGTCAAAGGATACAAACACAACTTATTTTATGAATATAAACGGAGGGTCAGAGAGAAACGCTGACTAGCTAAGGGTCAAAGAACTAGTAAATGACTAAATGAATTCCAGCACAGGTCTGTCTTTCTACTTGCTATGCCTTTGAGACGTTCACTCTAAGAGTTTAAAGAAAAAAGGCAAAATAAGAAACAAGGTCCAAGAGCAATGGGATAGACTCGTAAGTTGAACAAAGAGTATGTCACTGTTCAGTTTTGTAACTATAGTTTCTTTGCAGTTACAGTGCTAGAAACCAAAATAACTCTTTAAATAGCAGATTGTGAGAATACAACACATTGAAAAAAAGTATATATAGGCCAGTTTTAGATTTCCCATAAGAGATAGCAGTAAAGTTAAATAATACACGAAATATTGGACAAACCTAAAATCTTGTTACAGTTTTTAACTGAATAGGTCTCTTGGATTTAGTATATAAGAAAATGGGAGTTGGTCGAAGCTGAAGAATATTGAGTAACCTACCTGGAAGCAATTCCTAAAAGGGATGTTTGCTAGACATTGACATTTGTTACTAAAGAAAATTGTGGAATTTATTTTCTCTCTCCATTTTCCTTACCTGAACAAAAACTCAGGCATATTTAAAATAATTTTGCCCTTATTCCATGTGTACATCAGAACAGTGGCTTATGTTCAGAGATTCAGCAACATCTGAGTCTTGCTGTTAACCACCTGTTTGACTCCAGTAAACCAAAGTCATATTTTTAGGTTTGCCCATTTAGCAATCCCCTTTTGGAAACAAATTATGGATAAGTTAAGATTAAGTTTGTCTGTAAGAAAGACTCCCAAATAGGCTTAGACAAGATACAAGTTTATTTCTGGCTCACATTAGAAAGTCTGTAGGCAGAGAGTGTAGGACTGCTTTGACACTTCAATGAAATCACCAAGAAGGAAACTCTGTCCAGCTCAATGTTCTACCAATGCCAAGAGTGTGGTACTTATCTCCTTGGCCCAAATACTACTGGGGGTGAAGTTCCAGCCATTATGCCTCTATCCCAAATAAGATGATAAATGTGAAGATGGAGGGCAAGCTCTCCGCCTTTGGAATGCCTGTCGGTCCCACCATTTACAGTTTACTGGGGACACCCTGAAGCAAAGGGGGATGGAAATTAGCTACCTCCCATACTGACACATCTTACTTCAAAATACTGACAAAAATCGTCAAGTGCCAAGTCTCCTTGGCACTGGCAGGTAATTCAAATAATTTCCATGGCCTTTTTAACTCTTGTACCTGAATACCAAGTATTTCTTACCTTTTATCCCTCTCAAAATGCCCTTAGCACATTCCTCCTCATCTCAGATGATAATCTTGCTTTCAATTTCAGTGAAAAATAAACTAAGAACTGTATTATCTCATGTTATGACAAAATGTGAAAAATTCCCTTAACTTCACCTGTTGATCTGCCTCTTTTCCAGCTATCATGTATGAAATCTCTAAAATAAAATGTAGACTATGGAGCCAGATATACTGGATTTGGAAACCAGCTCCAACATTTACTAGCTTAATCCTCTGCATTTCAGTTTCTGTTCCTATAAAATGGAAATAATAAAACCTAGATTATAGGGTGATTCTGAGGATTAAATGAGTGAATAAATGTAAATGACTTAGGACAGCATCTGGTATATATTAAATGATGGCTATTATCATCATTATCTGAAGCCAAGCTGTCCACTGGCTCAATGGATTCCCTTCCTTCACATCTATTAAAAAACAAAATCTGCTGTTTAAAAATCCTTTGTCTCTTGCATCACAAATTTCCCCCTCTTTTTTTTTCTTTTTATTTGAGATAGAGAGAATGAGAGACAGAGAGCATGAGAGGGAGGAGGGTCAGAGGGAGAAGCAGACTCCCCGCCGAGCAGGGAGCCCGATGCGGGACTCGATCCAGGGACTCCAGGATCATGACCTGAGCCGAAGGCAGTCGCTTAACCAACTGAGCCACCCAGGCGCCCAGAAATTTCCCCCTCTTTAATGGAAGATATCTGTTAGTATTCGCATGTACTGTAGTGTCATCCATTTTAAAAACAAACGGCCTAGGTTCTATTTCTTTACTAAACTACTAGGCTGTTTCTTTGTGTTTTCTTTTAAAGCACACTTCTTGAAAGTTGTGCTTGTACTCCCTACTTCTATTTCCTCGCCTTTGTTTTTCTTTAAATTTAATTTTTCAATTTCTCCACTGAAACTCTTCTCAAGGTCAACAGTCTTTTGCATCTTGCCAAATCTAATGATCAGTTTTGTCAGTTCTCATCTTACTCAAGCTCTTCTTTGTATTTATCAACTTAATCATGTTCTGTTTAGAATGCGGGCCAAAACAATCCTAGTTTTCCTTCTAACTCCCTGGCCACACCTTGGTCCTCTGTGCAGGCTCATCTTTTGCTGAACACCTAAACTGGAAATACCCCAGGACTCAGTATTTGAACTTCTCTGTCTACACTGTTTTGACAATATTATACAGACTCATGGTTTGAAATATCATTTACATTCTGGTGATTGTCAGGATTACACCGGTATTTCAGATTTCTCCCATAAATTCAAGATTCCAATCTTTAACTGCCTCCTCAACAGCTCCATCTGCATACAGAGAAAGCCTCATGAACCTAATAGAGCTAAAATTTAACTCTTGATTCTTGAAAATCCCCTTCCGCTATAAATTTCCTCATCTTAATAAATGGTATCACAACTCACCAGGTACACGGACCACAACATAGGAAGCATCCTTGAATCAGTTATTTTTTTACAAACCCTACCTCAGCTCAACAAGTCCTACTAGTTCTACCTCTACTCATATTCTGAATCACCTCTTTCCACCATTGCCACAGCTTCCACTAGAGTCCAATGACCATCATTTCCTAATGAGATACTACAGTATCTTGTTTACTGGTATACCTGCTACCACTGAAGCTAACAGAATAATCTTGGAAAACAATATAGTTCCCAGTAGTGCTCTACCCACAACCATTTCATGTCTGCCTTAGAGTTCTATGTAACTCTAAAAGAGGCCCACAGGACTTGCACAAAAACTGATTTTATCTCATCACTCTTCCCCATACTCACCACTGGTTTTCTTCTATTCTTCAAATATACCAGCTCCATTCCCATTTCAGAGCCTCTTACACTGTAATTCTTACTGTCTGAACACTGTACCACCAAATCTTCACATGACTTATTTTCTCACTTTATTTACAACTCACTCTGCTCAAATGCCACCTTCTCTGAAGAGCCTTTCAAGTCCTTCCTATCTAAAAACAGTTCTTCCCTCCACTTCCCACAACTCTTCTCATTACTCTCTCTAGTTTTTGTGAAAGCACCTCCACTGTGAAAATCATGACAGATTTTCAATATTGTTATCTTACTCCATAAAAATGTAGTATGAGCTACATGGCCAATACTTAGTTTGCATATGGCACAGACACATAAAAATTATCTCTGAATTCAAAAATTCAAGTATCATATATTTTATTTCATGTTTCCTACAAGCAGGAAGATGGAATAAAGAATCCTAAATGTCAACAAGACAGGTACATTCCTAAAACTTGGTTATACTTAACTAAATGACTACTGTTCCAGGCCACTAAAACCAAATTTCTTCATCTTTTTCTTTTTTTAAAATACAGTGTCCAAAAAACTGTAACATTTTAGGTTTCAAAGATTTCTTAAAATTTTGGTAAAATCAATTATAGTATATATGAAGTAGAGTTGTCACTAGGCGTGCTACTGTGGGAGAAGAGCATACTCAGTACAGACATCCCAATGTCTTTCTTGCTCAGAAACACCTGTTTATATCTATACAATTCCAAAAAAAAAAATCAAAGCAAGAGTATGAAGAGAAAACCAAAGTATGTCAGTAGAATGAACAAGTTCTGGGAAATGCTTAGAAGTATAAAGAACATATAATTGGCAAATTTAAAATTTTTTAAATAATATGAAATATTATTGAATTCATTCTTGTCTATTATTATAGACAGCCATAATATATGCAATGCAGTGGAAACCCTGAACCATGTCAAGATTTTCAGCCACAAAGTCCTAACCATGTATTTGAATGTCTGATTCATTGAAATTCAGGCACAGCAGTGGTCAATAATCCAGGTTTTAAAGAAATATATATGCAAGATGTAAGTCCTAGAAATAATCCAAATATGTTCTTCTCCTACTTTTCTATTTAATAACAATGCTATTTCTGTTATTATTATTACTAACACATTTACAGCATTAACTACATGCCATTTTACATATATTAAATCATATATTCTCATAACAAACCCTTTGCCAGGAAGAAACCTGTCATGTTCACTGCTTAATCCAGGGGTTGACAAAGGCCTATAAGCCAAATCAGGCCAGCAATCTGCTTCTGTAAACAAAGTTTTACTGGAATATAGACACACTCATTCATTTATATATTGTCAATGGCTGCTTTCATGCAACAATGGCAGAGCTGAGTAGTTGCAACAGAGATCATGTGGCCTACAAAAACCAAAAATATTTACTATTTGGCCCTTTACAGAAAGAGTTTGCTGGTCTGTGGTATAACCTAATAATACAAGGCCTGGCTTAATTTTCCATAAGCTATTTAATAAATAATTGGTTGATTGCTTGTTTAATACTATTATGGAGGTAACCAAAACCAGTTGTGGCGATGATTCTGAAAGTTGCTCTCGGGGCGCCTGGGTGCCTCAGTCAGTTAAATGTCAGACTCTTGATTTTGGCTCAGGCCCTGATCTCAGGGGTGTGGGATTGAGCCCTGCATCAGGCTCCACATTCAGTGCAGAGTCTGCTTGGGATTCTCCCTCTCCCTCTGCCCCTCCCCTGGCTCACTCACTCTCTCATGCTCTCTCTCTCTCTCTCTAAATAAATAAATAAATAAATAAATAAATAAATAAATAAATAAAATGTTTGGGGGAAAAAAGTTGCTATCAACAACTTATTTTTGGTCTTTTTACATTTATAACTTCAAAGTTAGCCAAACCAACATATTAAACACTATAAAGAAAACATTTTTTTCATCTTCTTCGATACTCCTGCAAAGCTAGTCCCACTCCAGCCTGACGCATCCAGTGGCTAGTGTCTGCCTTACAGGTCTTTGTACCACCAGCACTTAACACAGTGTATGACATGAAGTTGGACCTCTATGAATGTGTGGCACAGATCCACCAACAAAGTAGATCCTTTTCATGTAACTGGAACTCTTTTCTCCTTCCAATTTAATCATTAGATTGCACAACTGAAGATTACATGATATATTCCAGAGTTCTCATGCCCTTACATGTCTGCTTATAAATTTGGGTCCAACCAAGCTTTCCTGAGACAGGAGTTTATTTTCTCCAAGAAAAAAATACCAGTATGGCACAAAAGACTTGAGAAACAAAGACCAAATATCACTAAAGGTGATGGCATTGTACAGTGTTCTCCTAGACATACAGTATAGTTTGCATAAAGATATTTATAAGCATCAAGTGTGTGGAATGTTGTAAATAACCCTTAAGGTAAAAAAACAAAGCTGCTGATTAACCAGATAGTGTTTTTAAAAATGCTCATTTTAAACTTATTATGCTTGTTTAAATGTTAAACTCAAAATTTTATATACAAATTATCTTTCTAAAATTATTTCTCCAAATATTCTTCTTGGCATTTGTATTTCAAAATCATAAAAAAATTAATCACTCTAGGTCTTAAAAAAAAAACTCTTCATTAATTCTATTGCTGCAGGATACTGTGAGTTTTGCTAGTCCTTGCCAAGTCATTTCTAACAACCTGCATTTAGAAAAATGCCCTCTTAGTACATGATTTCATGATCTAGGTCAAGGAGAAAAATAAGCAGAGGAAAAATAAGAGAATGCTAACCAAACACTAAAAAGAGTACAACATGAGGGAGTTCTAAAACCTTAGTAAACAAAGTTGGGGACCTTTCTGAGACAGTGGAAAGGGCTGAAGGATGTTGTGCACCTTTCCATTTTAGAAATCCTAGTGAAGGTATGTGTGAGGAGAGATAGAACAAAATTGCTCAATGAAAGTAATGGGGTCATCCCCTCTGATGCTTTAGGGATGCTGTAAATCTGGATGTTCTTCATTCTGTTTCTATTCTTTTTCCATGTAGCTACCAGTGATTTCATTTTCGAGCCCACTGTAGTTCATTACAAGGTGCATTTGTCCTTGTAGACTTAAGTGTTCTTTCAATCAACCCTCACAATCTGAGTTTCCTGCTTTAAATGCCTGCATTTTCAGCTCAAAACTCCAAGTCACATGTTTAAAAAAAAAAAAGTTAAAGCCTTTGTAACAGGAAATGGTCTCTCTGTATTGGCCCTCCATGTTTTGCCCTCTTTTTGTGTGTTTTATTCATCTTGAATCTTAGCCACAGGTCAAACATGCCAGCTTGTAACCACTGGGAAAGTCAGAGAAATAAGGAGTAGAAAACAGCTAAATAGATTTCCTGACCTTACTATTATTAGCAGGCTGTTCTCTTCCAGAGAGTCTCTTCTGAAAGTCAGACTGATCTCCTTCATTTTTTATGCTGGGAGAAGACAGGTTGAGAGCCCTTTTGACATTCCTAGCTTATTCAGTTATATTGTAAGTGGCTATCTTGTTTTCTTAGGGGAAAATATTAATACGGCCTTTAAAATGAACTGCGTTAGTTCCTAGTCTAGTTAATGCTATGTTTGGAAGAAATTTTTTTTCAGCAGTGTTATTGAGAAGATACCTTACAAGGAGATTTACTAAATAAATGAAAAATTACACCAGGGAACAATAAAACATAGTTTAGCACACTTTATACATTATATTATGCTCTAACACTGTAGAAAATATAGCTAAGGTAAATGTTGAAAACGTTGCTTTAAGATATATCTATATTTGACTTTCAGTCTTTCTCAGTCAACAAGAGTCAGATTAGTAAAGTCACAGGGACAATTAGGCTAATTATAGAGTGTTGCTCACTCTGTAAAGAGAAGGAATAAATAATTAGTATTATATATTCCCTCCCCAAATAATTTATACATATTGAGTATTTTTAATATGCTAAACACTGATATGAGAACTTTGTGCCCTTTTTTTAAGATTTTATTTGAGAGAGCGCATGTGCACATAGGCAGGGGGAGGGGCAGAGAGAGAAGGCAAGAGAGAATCTCAGGCAGACTCCCTGCTGAGCATGGAGCCAGACTCAATCTCAAGACCCTGAGATCATGACTTGAGCTGAAACCAAGAGTTGGATGCTTAACCGACTGAGCCACCCAGGTGCCCCTGTGTGTTTTCTTTCTTAACCCTCAAAACAACCTAATGAGTTATGGAGTATTATTTGTCCCACTTGACAGATGCAGAGACTGAGCACAAAAATAAATTGCTTGGTAGACAGATGCGATTTCATCTTGATCATTTTCTACCACTGCCCATGTTTTTCACCTTCACATAAATAGTTTGGATTCTGTTATCTGCATTATAATAGACTAGAAAACAGTAACAAGGTAATCACAGTTTAGGCAAAGCAATTTATGTCAACATCTAACTAGCATCTCTTTCCTTAAAGGATAATTCTTTTGAAAACACACACACACACACAAATAATATGGAGTAAGTGGTATACTCAATAGATTAAATTACTTTTAAAACAAGCATCATAAACTACTCAAAATATTTCAAATTTTTATTATATCAATGATCTCAAATAAACTAACTGGAGATTTTGAAATATATTTTTAAATAGTTCAGATCTTTTTGTAGGTGGTCATGACTGTATATTATGCTTACATGTATTGTTAACTTATATTGCACATTTAAAATGCATTTCTGTGTACTATAAACTGCATAAGGAATCAAATCTAACCAACAATAAGGTACACTGTCTACCCTTCAAAGAATGATTCACTCTTAAGAGAATTTGGAGAATACAGGTAAATATTATTAGTAAAGATGACTTACCAAAGTGCACATCTGATTAAATTACCTTGATGGTTTGGCTCCCCACCATTCACTGGAGAAAATAAGCAGTCCTTAGTAAGGTGTATTATCAGACCATGATCTGACCCTATCTCTTGGCATAACTATCAGAAAGCCTAATACTTACGTCAAATTATTTGGAGTTCTCTGAGTCCTCTTTACTTCTGTCCATGCCATTCCATTGTCTACTCAATGAAAACCTCACTACTTTGATAATCAGATCAAGTGGTACATTCTCTTTAAAACTTGCCTCATTACCATAATCAATAAACTTAAACATTACCACCTTACAGAGTTTCTATGGCAGGCCCTACTATTATTTGAAACTTTCCTATTTATAGATCTTCTAATTCTTTCTAAACAGTAAACTCCCAGAGGGCAGCTACCTTATCTTCATTCTCTTTTTATCTCTAGCACTTAGTATATTTAGTAGTTAATAAATGATTCTTGGATGAAAAAATAAATCATTTATTTCAGCCTTATTTTTTTTCTAATTTTACTCTTTATTTTCCTCATCTAGGTTACCTCTACATCCCTACTTTATTTCCTGACACTGCTTACAGGCTAACAAACATAATAGCTGCCTTTATTTAGCAAACATTTTCTGACAATCTTAATTTTAACAATACTTCTCTTAGGGGCACATGTGTATATGTTATGTGTGTGTATATATGCTCGTGTGTGTGTGTGTGTGTGTGTGTGTGTGTGTGTAGGGGGTGGAGAGCTGTATATAAAGGTGTAAGAATTTGGTCCCAAATCTTTGCTTATTAACTGTGGCCCTACTCCTCAGGACCCTCCATACATTCATTCATAGTCAGGGTGAGTAATTTCAATAGGGTTGGCAAAGTTCCTTTTCTCAAATATAGATTTATTGGGAAGCCAATGGCACATACATTTCAGGGTGCTTTCACTAGCATGGGTCCTTCTCATGGAAATTGCAAGCATTTATATTCATAATTTATTTTATGCAATAACGCTGAAGTTGCTGTAGGCACTTTGCATTCATAATTTTGTTTTCTTTTTTATAAAGCACCCCCTCCCCAAATTGTAATAACTCAGAGACTTAAAAAAACCTGGACTCATACCCTGCCTCTATTTTTAGCAGTAGCTATTATTTATTGAGCACTTCCTATGTGCCAAGCATTTTTCTGATTGACATGTATTTATATCTATATATATCAGAATATTCAGCAGCCCATAATAATAGTTGAGTTCTCAGCGTACTAGATGTACTGTGCTAAATGTTATTCGAACATCAATGCACTGAATTCTCACAGAAACCCTGTGAGGAGGTGTTGCCATTGTCTCTTTTTTATAAGTTAAGAAAGGGAAGCACGGAGATTAAGGAAATTGCCCCAAATCAGAGAGGCAAGATGTGAAGTCAAGCAGTCAGGGACCAACTCTGCATACTTAACCATTACCCTATATAGCTTCAGTCATACTTCACCCTCTCTGTGGTTTTTGATGACTGCAAGTCCAACCAACAAGAAAATGTCTTTCATTCCTTCAATATCTGATATAATACCTCACATAAAAGTATCTCTGGGAAAGTAACATATTGACTTTTATTTACACATGTGAATTATGTCCATGTATCAAAAACTAAGAGAGTGGAAAAATCAGTACCAAGGAAATGTAGAGTGGATAAAACACCAAAATGCAAGCTTTGCCAACTTAATCATATTAAGTAGTTTTGGTCCTGAATGTTGTCAACAGCAAGCTATGAGGGTTAATATGGGAGTGAATCAAAGCTGCTGCAAGACCACCAAGTGTCCACTTTCAAACAGAAATCTTTTATATTCCTCCAATTTTAGGCAATGTAATGCAAATATCAGAAGCTAGTATTTAGCAATTTAACTCCACACTTATGCGCTGGCTTGTTCTTGGGTATAAAATATTTTAAATGGTCGTAAATACTATGCATCATACCATCTCATTAGCTTCATTTGTATAACATGCTTGCCATAGTGGTCTGTTTTAAAATGTGTGTGTGTTCCAAAAGTCTAGTATTATTTACTTTGTAAATTTAGCTTCATTTCAGGTTTTACTTAGTGCTTCACTGAAATCTTGGTGTGTTCCTGTTCTCTGCTCTAAAGTACTTGTCGCAATTCCAAAGGTCATATGTGGCAACTGAGTGGAACAAACGTTCCCAATACCTCCCATTGCCATTTTAACCAGGTGTTGTTAGATAACTATATTCTCAGCCACCTCAGTGTATAAGATCCAGGGAGATAGTTTTCTTAAGCTATAATGGAATTTTCACTGAGGCAATTTGTCTTCAATGCATGAGATGTGAATTGCTCAGCTATTCCCAGATTTTGTCTGAGAAATCAAGCAAAGATACTGTCAAATAGTAGCTTTGGCAATTTTGATCATAGGTAAAAAGCAATACAATGATAGCATCATTTGGGGATCCCATTTACATATAACAAATTTATAATTGATGTGCCACTCTGTGGTCACCAGAGTTAATGGGCCTTTTCAGAACCTCCACTTAATAACAATAAAGTACCATTTTTACAAGATTTAATGTTGAAAGAATTAATGCACCTCAAAGCCTGACCTTCAACTGCTCCTTGGATGGCAACTACTGTACTGTTTCATTCTCGGAGATTCTGCAGATTTAAAGTTCACCTTATACAATCAGCATTCCCATATGTTTTTAATAAAATTGTTTTTGTATGCAGATAACACTTTAATAAGGGAGGAATTTTCACCAAGATTTAGATAATGCTTAACATCCAAAGCACCCAAATAATCTGTATTGATATTCAGGTCCTCGAAACTAATATTAATTCATCACCATAACTGATTTAGGAGGCTATCCACCAGTAAAATTTCATTTTTGTAAAATAAGTAGGTAAAGAGTTAATAACCACCACCTTCCTGAGCCCCCATCTCAATGACACATGCCAAAATGAGATGCAGAGGTATGGTAAATCTCCCACTGCCCTAATCCTAGAGAGACACAACAAAACAAAGCACCAACATGTTCATCCTAAATAGCAGGGTGTCAAGACTCTTCCAGGCAAGGGTGAATTGTTAATGCAAGCCTCCATTACAAAATTGCTTAATAGGGTCTAGTAGTGTGCAAAACTGTTTTCCAACAAATCAGCATCACAGGAGACCTGGCAAAGTGTCACCAAGTCATCTTGATTTGCCAAATAGGGTAAACAAACCTCCTTTGACTGGCAGTTGCAGGAGAAACTATACTTTTCTATACTGGTTGGCAGAGTTCAAAATGAAGGGAAGTGCGTACTAGGTTCAACAAAATAAATTAAGACAATATTCAAGTTCATCTAATAGCTTCCTAAAAAAGTAGAGGGGTATGTAAATCTATTATGAAAGATCAGGCTTTAAAACTTGAAACCAAATATGAATAAAGGGGCCTAAATATTTAACCATTTGGGAAAAACAATTTTTTTTTTATGTGGTAGTGCAAGTCCTCTTCCTGGACTGGAAGCAGACACAAAGATGGGATTAGATAAGGAAAAAAGTTCTTAGTATGGTGTCCTCTCCCTCTATCTGCTTGTTCTCGTTCACTCTCTCTTTCTCTCTCAAATAAACAAAATCTGTTTTTGCTGTTCTTGCTCTCTTTCTGTCTCAAATAAATCTTTTAAAAATTTATTTAAAAAATAAAAATTTTAAAAAAGAGTTCTTGGGGTGGTGGGAGGGGCACCTGTGAAAGAAAACAGGAGAAAGCTGGAGGAGGTTGGAAGAGCTATCCCACTATGATACATGTCTGACCATTCTGAAGGAGAGGGGGAAGTGAGTCAGCAAAGAAACGGGCTTTGTACTGTAGCACAATCTAAGAAAGTTTCAGCCAAACTGACTGGGGAGTCCTTGAGCCAAAGTCACATCAGAGGAATCCCACATGTTGCAGGAATGGGCCTTGCTTAGTGTTCCTGCTACACTCAGTCATTGACTGAGATAAGCTCTTGTGTGGGGTGGCCTCAGCACTATGAACAGAGTGCAGAATCTGGAGCCAGCAATCAATTACACTCCCCATACTAGCAAATGTGAGAGGGTATTTCCTTGACAGTCACCATGCATTCAGTTACTATGCCTTCATGAGACTAACCATTTTAATAAAAGTCTGAGCTTCAACTGTGTAAACAATCATGAGTGATTTACCACATACAAAAATCAAACACGTTTCTCCTACAGATAAATGACAATTACCATATAAAGTACAGCTAGAATAAACAAAATATTTCAACCAACCATAAAAATAGAAAATCATATTTTTTTTTAAAGATTTTATTTATTTATTTGAGAGAGAGAATGAGAGACAGAGAGCATGAGAGGGAAGAGGGCAGAGGGGGAAGCAGACCCCCCTGCTGAGCAGGGAGCCCGATGTGGGACTCGATCCCGGGACTCCAGGATCATGACCTGAGCCGAAGGCAGTCGCTTAACCAACTGAGCCACCCAGGCGCCCCGAAAATCATATTCTTTAGTCCCTTCAAATGTGTTCTTTGTTTACTGACATTAACAGCCTTTAATACATGTAAACACACATTACTTTAAGATCTTTGTCTGGCAAGAGAGTAGTGGTATCAACTGAATAAAACCAGTAGAGCGTATCAGTGAAACTGCTCAGATAATGAAAACAAAGTTTCACAGGACAGAGAACAAAGGTAGACAGAAATGTATGGGATTAACATGTAGAATATAAAATGTGTGTAGCACTGTGCCATGAGTTTTACAACAAGGGACAAAGATGAGCAAGAAAGATACCCATATACTAAGCTATGTATAATAGCAGAGTTCCATTTTGCTCTGACATTGCAAGCTTGAGTTGATGACATCTGTGTATACTAGTGTAAACTCAAATATATGGGCTGTTTGCAGGAATAACAGCTGATCTGAGACATCCTTTTTCCTTAGTGCACAGAAAGTAGCTCTCACAATCCTAATAGGAGGTAAATAACATGCCCTGATACTGATATTGATAGCTTAGAAACCTGTTCACATGTTTTGCCATCTTATGTCATTCTGTGTGTTTTCTGTGATATCCAGAAATCTGGGCCAAAGGTTTAAGGGGCCTGTATGATGTAATTGCGGTAACCATATGGTGTCTTCCATGTAGAGGCATCTGAAGGTGGTTTAGTGCAAAGAATATTGGAGATAAAGGATTTATTCCCAAATTTTCTGAATGATCTTTGAAAAAGAGAACTGTGATCCCATGAATGCTAGCTGCTGGGTCTCAGTAAAATAAAGAGATTAGAAAAGCTAAATTTTTCAAACAGCTCCACAGAGCCCAAGGAATTTCCAAGGATACCCTCATGAGACCACTCTGGAAAGAAAGAGAAACTGAGATGGTGGGGCAGCGCTGTCTGCGGTTTATTATTTGGGTTTCATAAAAGATCTCATCTGAAGAAAAACTGTAAGGACTAAAAGTATCTGCATTATGTGATTTCTGAAGTCTCTGCAGCCAATTCCGATCTTTTGATTAGAATTATAAATAATAGGAGCTTTACAAAGAGTGAGGTAATCCTAGAAAATCATTTTCTACACCTGCAAGTTGTGTCAAGTGTACCCAAACAGCAGCAGTTGGTGAACAATATTATCTCATTTACTTCCTGTCGAGTATCACACAGTGTGGAAAGTTGAAAAATGCCTGCAGAAAATAGATCTTTGTCCTAATCCTTGAAACCTGCAAATGTTACCTTATAGGAAATAAAAGAATCTCTGCATATGGCATAAAGTTAAGAACACTATAATGGGAAGATTATCCAGGTGGGCATGAAATGCAGTAACATGGATCCTTTTAAGAGGAAAGCAGTCAGAGATCTGACACAGAAAAGAAGGTGCAACACAGAGAGATCTGAAGGTGATGGCATGGAGGTCGGAATGATGTGGCCACAAGCCAAGGAATGCCAGCAGCCACTAGTTAAGCTGGAAGAGGCAGTGTACAGGATTCCCCACTCACCACTTCAAAGAAAGCATGATCCTGCTGACACCCTGATTTCATCCCAGTGATACTGATTTCAAAACTTCTGGCCTCGAGAACTATAAGACAATACATTTCTGTTGTTTTAGGCCAAACTTGGGGTAATTTGTTACAGCAACCAAAGGAATCTACTACACATGGGAAATGGCTTTCTTTTCTCCACATCCTATATTCCACATTCTGAACACAACATAAGCTAGCTACAGACAAATGGCAGAGTTATAAAGCCATGTGCAAAGACCACTGAATTAGTTTTTTAGAACATACTAACTACTCATTTGTTACCATCTCTGGTAACCTGGAAGAAAAGACTGATTTTTCTTTTTTCTTTTTTTTAAATTATGTTATGTTAGTCACCATACAGTACATCATTAGTTTTTGATGTAGTGATCCACGATTCATTGTTTGCGTATAACACCCAGTGCCCCATGCAGTACGTGCCCTCCTTAATAGCCATCACCATGGAAAAAACATAGTCTCTTCAATAAATGGTGCTGGAAAAATCGGACAGCTATATACAGAAGAATGAAACTCGACCATTCTCTTACACCATACACAAAGATAAACTCTAAATGGAAGAAAGACCTCAATGTGAGACAGGAATCCGACAAAATCCTAGAGGAGAATATAGGCAGTAACCTCTTCGACATTGGCCACAACAACTTCTTTCATGACACGTCTCCAAAGGCAAGGGAAACAAAAGCAAAAATGAACTTTTGGGACTTCATCAGGATAAAAAGCTTCTGCACAGCAAAGGAAACAGTCAACAAAACAAAGAGACAACCCACGGAATGGGAGAAGAAGCAAATGACATTACAGATAAAGGGCTGGTATCCAAGATCTATAAAGAACTTCTCAAACTCAACACGCGAAAGACTGTTTTTTTCTTAAGTAAACACTTTATTGAAGTAAATCATATATACAGAAAAGTAATCATAAGTACAGAACTCCATGAATTTTCATTAAGTAAAAATGCCTTACATAAACAACACCACAAGTAATCCTCATCCTCCTTCTAGTCACTAACCCCCAAAGATAATGACTATCTCTTGACTTCTAACACCCAACAGATTCATATTCCCTTCTTTTGTACTTTACCTAAATGGAATCATATAATATATGCTCTTCTGAGTCTATCAACTTTTGCTTAACATTTTATTTTTGGCATTCTCCTGTAGTGTTGCATTTAGGAACAGACTATTCTTATTGCTACATAAGATATTCTTACTGTTGTATGATGATAACCATAGAGTATCTATTGGTGGCCATTTGGATTGTTTCCACTTTTAAACTACCATAAATTGCACTGCTATGAACATGTTTGAGAAGAAAAGTACCTATTACTTCTGGGTGAACATTGCCTTGGTTGAAAATGCTGGATCATAGGGCACACATGTTTGGAATAGGAGATTTTATAAGACTAAATTTTAATTTTAATATCATTCCCATTTTGTTATGCAGGTATTATTCAAGTATCTTTCTATTATTGGACCTTAAAATTGTAGGTGAATTGTAAGTGAACTGTAGGTAAATTCTGAACAACCTAAATCCCTTGGTTAGAGAAACTGGCTAAACTCTGAAGTCAGAGTCTTATGTTCATGTTTATCGTATTTTTTAAAGGTCAATTTAATGTAGTAAAATATTTTTTAAATCAGAATTTTAAAAAATCTCAAACTTGGTACTGGGCTCATTTGAATTTTCTTCTTCATATGATTTTTCTCAGAGAAAGAACATCAGACCCACAAAAGATCATAGTAAAGATTACATGTTATCTCTAAAAAACCATCTAAGGCATCTTGATAGTCTTGCAAATTCTCATATAATCCCAAAGAATGTAAAACTTCAGCAAAGTGTGTGTTCTCAGACTTGAATGGGTATAGAAAGATGGAAATATAATTAGCCCAAATGTGTTTCTTTGAGACGCTTCCAACACTTCCAGCCAGCAGAACAATGGTGATGTCTTTTCCCTTTACAGAAGAAATAGATTCCTTTTTAAACATTCTAACTTTGAATATAGTTTTCTGGGTTGTTTTTAGGGGAGATACCTTTTTCTCTTCCTCCCTAGGACAGTAAAGCTCTGAGCTTTACTACAATACTGTCAGCTTGGGACTGAAAAAAAAAAAAAAATCAGAAGTCTAAAGGCTTACAGATTCAGAATGGAAGCATATACAACACCATCTCTGAAAATTAGGTTAAGTTAACAGAACTATTAGACTATTCAACTTTGCATTTCAAAGTCCAACATTTGAGGAAATATGACTATTTTAATGGCATGCTTGTGACAGCAGTTAATGAAAACAAGGCCTGACCCTCTGAAAATAGTCTCCTTTTCTCGTTGTCTGTGTCCTTCTAATTATTCCAGATTGAGCAGGAAATTCTGTCTTTATCTTAACACATCGCATCTAGCAGTGGTCTCTAACTCAGAACTAATTTGTAAAGGTTGAACTCAAGTCTGGAAGCATCACAAGAAGCAATGATTATGCACCAATACTGTTAAGTAAAGGGTGCACAGCTTTTGGCTAGGCACAGTGGACATTTTTTAATAAACAGGTTTGGTGAAGGAAAAAAATGAAATAGATGAATTTGTTAAATAAGAAAACCCAAATTAAAACCAAAGAACCTACTGATTGCTTTCTCTACTGTAAAAGTACACTTGAGAAAAGATTAGACAGTAAATAATTGCCTAGTATTTAAAATGTATTAGAAATAATTCATTCTAGCAATCAACATTTATTAAGCAAGGCACTCTTCTAGGCACTGGGGATATTGAACAAAACAGGTAAAAACCTACCCCTTCATGAAGCTTACATATTAAGTGAAGGAAGAAAGACAATTAGAAAATAAATTATGGGGCGCCTGGGTGGCTCAGTTGGTTAAGCGACTGCCTTTGGCTCAGGTCATGATCCTGGAGTCCCTGGATCGAGTCCCGCATCGGGCTCCCTGCTTGGCGGGGAGTCTGCTTCTCCCTCTGACCCTCCCCCCTCTCATGTGCTCTCTCTCTCATTCTCTCTCTCTCAAATAAATAAATAAAATCTTTTAAAAAAAAAGAAAAGAAATTATGTAATGTAGGTCAGTGGTGGTAAGAGCTAAGGGAGGTAGTTTGCAATTTTATATAGGTATCCAGAGAAGGTTTCACTAAGCAGTGATATATGAGCCAATATCTGAAGGAGGTGACAGGGTAGGAAGGGTTAGGGGAAGCAGGGGAGCCATGAGGCTAGCTGGGGGAAAAGCATCCCAGGCAAAGGGAATAGCTAGTGCAGGTGCTGACATGGGAGGAAGAGAGTCTGGTCTACAGAGGGGAATTGTGCCCTAGAGTGGAGCAAGCAAGAGGGAAGCACCAGGAGACAACAGCAAGGAAGAGCCACATGACTGTACTGTTGTAAACAACTGTAGAGACTTGGGGTTTTATACTTAGGGAGATGAGAGAGACCATCATGAGTAGATACTGAACAGAGGAAGGTATCACACAATTTGTATTTCAAACAATCACACTGGCTACCATGATGAGAAAAAACTAAAAGGGGGTAACAGTGAGAGCAGAAAAAATGGTTAGGAGACTACTGAAATGAAAAAGGTGAGAGACGAGGGAGTCTGGACCAAGACATAGCAGGAGATGGGCTGAGAAGTGATCAAATTCTGGGTCTAAGTTTTAAGACAAAACTGAGAGAATTTGCCAATGGGGTGGAGCATATGATAAAGAGGAGTCAAGACGAATCCAAGGTTTTGGCCTGAGCACCTAGAGGAATGAAGTTACCACTGAGGAAGAATAGGAAGGGTCATGTGTGGGAGGGAAGATGAGGAATGTTTTGGGGGTTGGCTAAGTGTTATAGACCTATTTAGACCACAAGTAAAGATGTGGACTAGGCAGATGGATATATGAGTCTGGAGTTCCGGGAAGAGATCCAGGGTGGTGATGAAAATTTGGGCATCATAAGAATATAGATGGTATTTAAAGCCATGTTATTTGAAGAGATCCCCAACATAGCGAGTATACATACACAAGCAAGACATGCAAGGAGTGAGCCCTAGGGTCCTCCAGTGTTTAGCAGCATATAGTTTATCTGGAAATCATGAGAAGCAGCATTCCAAAGACAGTATCAAAGGAATTCTAGATGAAATGATCCCTTAAAACAAAATATTACAAAGTAAGATCATACACTAAGTGGTGATTTTAACAACATGCTTTCTGAAGTTACTTCCAAATGTTATAAGATTTTTATGACTAGTAATGAAATCTTCTTTTATCCTCATAAAATTCTAATATATGAATATTTAATATAAGTATGCCCAAGTACGACTTATGTCTATCTCACATATGAGGATCAATATTTTACTGTTCAGATAATATCCTTTAGTAAAAAAATTGCTGTTTCGATATGAAATTTAAGCATTTGGTAGATGTTTCAAGAAGTTACCATTAGATTCATGAGAACCAGTGATTTAAACATAAAAAGTACATTAATGCACCTCACCAATGAAGATCTAGAGATGACAAATAAGCATATGAAAAGATGCTCCACATCATATGTCATCAAGGAAAGCTTAGAATGGCCACAATCTGGAACACTGACACACCAAATGCTGGACATGATGTAGAGCAACAGCAACTCTCATTCACTGGTGGTAGGAATGCAAAATGGTACAGCTACTTTGGCAGACAGTTCGGCAGTTTCTTACAGAACTAAATATACTCTTACCATACAATCCAGCAATTATGCAGGATGATGTTTACCCAAAGAAGTTGTAAACTTATGTCCACACAAAAACCTACACACTGATGTTTATAGTAGTTTCATTCATAACTGCCTGAACTTGGAAGCAACCAAGATGCCCCTCAATAGCAAACAGATTAATAAACTGGTACATCCAGATAAAAGAATATTATTCACCATTAAAAATAGACAGACTATCAAGCCATGAAAAGTCATGGAGAAATATTAAATGCATATTACTAAGTGAGAAGAGCCAATATGGAAAGTCTACATACTATACGATTCCAACTATAAGGCATTCTTGATAGGGCAAAACTATGGAGATAATAAAAGATCAGTGGTTACCAGCAGTTGGGAGAGGAGAAGAATAAGCAGAATACAGAGGATTTTTAGGGCAGTGAAGATAAATCTGTATGACCCTATAATGACAGATGTCATCATACATTTGTTCAAACCCACAGAATGTACAAAAGCAATAGAGAGCCACAATATAAACTATGAACTCTGGGTGATTTTGAGGTGTTATGTAGTATCATCAACTGTAGTAAAAAAAATTTACCACTCTGGTAAGTGATGGTGATAATGGGAGAGGCTATGCATCTGTGGAGGCAGGGGATATACAGAACTCTGTAACTTCTTCTCTGTTTTGTTCTAAACCTAAAACTGTTCTTCAGAAAATCAATTTTTAAAGGATATTAATCAGACCAAAAGTACCCTGTGTTCTCTTGGTGAAATCCTAAGTTGATTTAACCAAAAGATGTGGAGTTACTGAATAATTTCCCTTTAATATGATAAAGCTGGATTATTTTAAATAATATGAGGGAATTTTTTTTAAGACTGATGATTTTGGTAAATGTTTATCTTTTCAGTACATATAATTAAGGTTATGTATGCCAAAAGTAATATTGAAAATAGAGAATTTCAGGAAAAATTAACCATGTTTAATGGCTAAACATACCTATCAATTTCAATATGGCACCTTCAGTTTAGACTATACATATCTTATGTTTGTGTGACCATTCCCTAACTTCTATAAACCCTGGGAGAAAATGTCTAATATACAACACTCCACATTATTCCTCCTGCATGCACTGATTCTTTACCTTTGGAATGCACTTTTAACATTACAAATAATACCTTTTACTCCCACTTCCACCCTGGCCATCTTTAGAATTAAATTCACCCGAGACGACTTCTGTAAGGTTTTGATATTTTGACTGTAGTGTACACATCAACAGAATATATTTTATATCCTTCCTTAGCCCTCACTTTCAAAATTCCTAGAGACAAACATAATCTTAAAATGGGAATCAAAGCATTTTTCAAGAACTGTGGTATTAAAGGGTCAATACTTAAGTCCTCTCAAACTGTAGATGATGCCTTAACACAATTTCAATAATAACTACATCTCTTTTCTCTCAAGGAAACAAGATATCTCAATCAAGTATCATGTTCTTGGGTGCCTGGGTGGCTCGGTTAGTTAAGGGTCTGCCTTCTGCTCAGGTCATGAGCCCAGGGTCCTGGGATGGAGTCCCACGTCGGGCTCCCTGCTCAGCAGGGAGTCTGCTTCTCCTTCTCCCTCTGCCCCTCCCCCCTGCTCTTGCTCTCCCTCTCTCTCAAATGAATAAAAAAAGTAACATGTTCTTTCCTTACTGTAGGCAGTTTAAGCTACATTTTCAAACAAAAATATTTAATCCTAAAAAAATAAATGTCTATGGGAAAGTAAATTATTTATAGAAAATAGCCTTTTTAAATTAAATATTCTTCCTCATGAGACTGTAAGAGTCACAGATAACTCTATGGAAATCCATTAACTTCATATCATCTTAGAGGAATTCTACCAATACAAAGGTAGGAAGTGACCATGTCTTAAAATAAGACATGAATACCCACAACAGCTACGTGAGACTACCCAAGCCTAGAGAGTTTGTTGGTCTACTAGTAAGACCTTACTCATGTCTCTCAGTTGGCTAGCTGTTGGCTGCTGTGAATGAGCCACATGCCTCTCATCATCTGGTGGTGGCAGATTTCCAAGAGGACAAGTGCAAGCTTTCAAGGTCTCTTGAGGCCTAAGTTTAGAAAAGGCATGATGTCAGTTTTACCACATTCTATTCATCCAAGCAAATCACAAAGCCAGATACAATTCAGGAGATAAGAAAGTAAATTCCACCTCTTGAAGGAAGGAAATCAAAAGACATCACAAATGTGTGTGTGTGGAGGGGCAGGGGCGGAGGTGAGGTTACCAAGATTGAAGCAAGAGGGGAAGTGTTAGAAGATGAGGTCACAGTGCTAGGGACGGAGAAGATCAACAGTGAAAGCCAGGAGACCAGTTAACAGGCTAGTAAAACAATCCAGTGGAGAAATCAAACCACTGATTTTCAAGTACCAAGCTTCCAATACATGTTGCCTGACAAAAATTTCACTGTAAGGAGAAAGCATTTGAAACTCAAATAAGGCATGTTTTACCAACATACTGCTCTGAATATCTTGTGTTTTCATGTTCTAATCCCCTTGTTCTTGCCACCAATATTTAGTTGTAATCACAAAGCAAGATATGGTATAAAAAATAAACTAAGTAAAATTTGACTCTATAGCAATTCCTACAATTAATTTTCATTTAATTAACATGCTTTTTAAACTCCAAAGATACAAACAAATTTAAGGTACTATAATTCTTTTCAGAAAACCTGAAGATTCAAGTTATAAAAAAAATCCTTAATAAATGATTCACTAAATGGCCAGTCTAGGAACAAGTATATTAACCACTGAAATAACAAAAGGAACTTAACAAACTGTTCATAAGGATGAAAGCCACAAAATTGACCCATAGCACATGTAACAGCAACATGCTTTAGTGGATGGTACTTCAGACATTGACAGTATATATATATATATATATATATATATTTTTTTTTTACAGCTTCACCTATCTTTTCATTTCAGTTCATTAATTATATGAGAAAATGACCCTGAGTAGCTAGGAATTACCTTGCACCTATTTCTTTTATGGGTATAAAAGATAACTCAAGCCCTCTAAAAAAAATTTATTAGACAAAAAATGTGCTGGGCAGCTGATCCCCAGATCCCTGAAATTTAATGGAAAAAAGTAGAAGCTTTATTTCCACTTATCCACAGACATATGCCTTAGAATTACTTGAGCTAATAAAATGGTAAATAAAAAAAGTTCTATAACTTGCTTCCTTTTCTTGTAACCCATGTCTTTATTGTTTCAACCTTTTCTGTCTACAATTCAGAATCAATGTTGAGAGTTCATCATGAATACACCAGAAACTTTTAAGAGAATCATATTAATACTCTAACACACACACACACACACACACACACAGAGGCCAATATGTAAGTTCAGCAGAACAAAATTCTATAACTTACCCTGGAATCCTTATTATTACTGTATAAATGACTGGACTTAATTCATTTTATATCAATTCATACTCCCAAGGTTTTACTGGGTGAGTCAAAGACATCAGTTTTATAGCAAATTTAATCCATGATTTCACTCATTCATTCAAACATTGAGTGAGTGTCCTCAATATGCAGAACTCAACATGTATGGATTAAAAGTAATTGTCTTGTATCATAATTAGGGGCAAAGAGAATGGAACATTTGCTGACTACACAGTGTTAGACTGTTTTGGGAATGTATTTTAATTTCTCACAGGAATCACAGGAAGTTCAACAGTTCAGTAATTTGCTGAAGCTCATAGCTGAAATATGGCAAAGATTAGAACACAGACCTATCCAACATCAATGCCTATACTTTTTCCCACTCACCATATTTTTTTAATACATGTTGGACAGCTCATAAAATAAAGGTAATAAAAATTATTCTTACATAACCTTAAGACTATTAATTACATTCACATCATAACAGCTACCCAACAGCTCTGGTTATTTCAGCTCTAGGCTCCACAGTTGCCTCAAGTAATAAAGCATAATTTATTTATCCTTGAAGTGCTTAGTTAAATTTTCAAGATTCCAAATTATGGCTAGATGGGCTTCAAAATCCTTCTAAGTATTGATAAATATCATGGGACTGCTGACAAACTAGAGTAAGACATTAAGGTTATACTATCAGCTAAAAGTGGTTTGGAAAGTCAGATCATTACATTTCTCCCCACACTATCCACTTTTGACTCCCAGAGCCACTGCAGGTTACTGCTATGTCTGTAACTCGGAATTTAGCTAAATCTGATCACTACACCATTGTACATTATTGCATTTCCATATTCTTAAGAATCTCCATTGAAATAAGTAGTCAAATTTAAAAGAGACTAAAGTCAAAAATTTACAATTACTTAGTAATGCTTTTGAATCTTAAGTAATCTACAAATCAATCCTGGGGGAAAAAAATATGCTACACACAAACCAACGATACCATACTTGCCCTTGTGTCTGTACCAGAAAAAATTTGTTTTATTTGATGTGTTTTAGACTATCCCTTACAGGTTTTATATGATATATTCCAAAATCACTCCCCAGGCAATTATGGTGTGCACCAAAGATGGAGAACCATGGTTTATATGATGACTTTGAATTTTGTGGTCATTTCTTTTCTTTTTAATTTATACCCAAAACAGAATTTTGTGAGCATAAGGCTTTTCTCTGTTCATGAAATTGTAGGCAAAATATTCTTAGTAATATTCTAAAAAGACAAAAACATGTATTATTTAGCCTTGTTTTTCTTCTACAAACTATTTTTGCACTAAAAAGCTTTTGTTATTATCTCTAAAATGTGTCTGCTCTTTCTAACTTTAAATCTGTAATGCATAATTCTCAATGATCAGTGTAGTCTATGAGTTGGATTTTTTTATGTAAATTATCCTGTTAAGTTATGCATTATGCTTTAGTACTTATAAGAAGTTCTCAATCTCTTAGTCATAAAAGGCTTTGTGGTGAACATAATAAGTGTAAACGTATCTAATGGTAGACTACTGGAATATTAAGTATTTCATACTTTGCTACAGTAAAAATTGGAAAAGACATTTCAAAAAGATTTACAGTTTTCCTTCAAGCTTAGGATATTAGAATATTCAAACTGTCACACTTTGACAAACACTGACAATATTTTTCATATTATATTGAAAATTATTTTCCTCCAAAGTCATCTATACACATTCAAGACCTAATATTCAGTGTTTGTAATGTTATAGTGAAGTAGTTTTGCTCATAAACAAGACTACCATACAAGAACACATATAAAACATATTTCCATTGTAAATTAGGTTCTATGCCTGTTGCCATTAAAAAGTGGAATAGGGGAAACGTAACCTAAGTTTTTTGTACGTCTTCTATCATTACTCTGTCTCATTCTAGTTTCCAGTGGTTTCGGTCCTAGTAACCCCATTGGGAAATACAACATAAACATGGCAGCTGTTTATATTTCATATAAAATATGAAATAAAGAGATGAGGTCCAAACATGTGACATCTCATATTCAGAGAGTAATAAAGAAATATATATTTATTTAAGATAAAGCAAGCTAAATTCATTTTAAGTGTTTTTTTCTAATACACATAAAACTAAGATTTCTAAACAGATTATTTTTAAATACTTTAAAAGTTTTTGTGCTAAAAAAGTGTGTTTATGCATCAAATTTGAATACAGTCTGTACTAAGAGTATGGCACCAGTGTCAATTTCCTGGTCTTGATAATGGATGATAGTTATGTAAAATGTTATCGGGGGAAATGGGTGAAGGACACAAAGGAACACTAGTATGTTTGCAACTTCTGTGAGTATGATATTATTTCAAAGTAGTGAGTTGAAAATGTATTTTGTGAAATTTACTCCTAAATAAGTTGTTCTCAGGTTTTCTATTGTATAATAATTCTATATTCATTAGTCTTCTTCAGGTGATAAATAATCAGGGCTCTATCCCTCTTTCATTGTGGTGCAAAAAAATGTAACTAGCACTTCTTAATTTGTGTATTTTTTTCTTTCCCTTCAAAGTACACCTATGAGAAAGTATTTCACACTTTTAAATTCTACTATATTTTTCTGAAATGTCTTTTACTTCATGGGTCTTTTCAGAGATAATTTAATGAAGGTAAAAAGAAGTCATCATTTCTTCCTCATATTTTCCTAATTAGTAAATTACCTAAGCTTTCTTTGGGTAAAAGACTTACAACCTGAATCACCCTCATGAAGACAAGTCACTGAAATATGCAATGTAAATAAAAATAATAAAATATTCCATTTAAATAATCAGAAACTAGGGTGCCTGGGTGGCTCAGTTGGTTAAACATCCACCTTTGGCTCAAGTCATGATCCTGGGGTCCTGGGATCGAGCCCCACAGGGGGCTCCTAGTTCATTGGGGAGCCTGTTTCTCCCTCTCCTTCTGCCCCCTCCCCTTGCTTGTGTGTGCTCACTCTCTCTCTCTCATAAATAAATAAATCTTAAAAAAAATAAATCATAAAATAAATAAATATGTAGATCGACTCTGTCTCAGTTTGGTGTTCAGATGTGGCCTCTAGCCCTGTCAACATGGACTTGCTCAATGTTTTGAGCACCACAGCTCTTCAATAAAAAATTTTATATACAATTTGGTATTGTGTATAATTACAAGTGGCTATTATTTTAAAATCTTGTTTCAAAACTGTATCTGATTATATTTTGCTTTACTATCTTGAATACTTCATAGCAATATTTTAAATCCTTAATAATGAAATGTGTTTAATTTCTAAGAATTAAAACAGTATTATAATATTGCGAATATAAGTATGAGTATATTCTTTGTACTTATAAGCACATTTTCACTTAGATACAATCTATTCGGCCTACTATTATCTAGTATATATATTAACATATAAGATTAAATTTAAATTTTGGAATTATTAAAATTCATTTATGACCTGACATTTGCATTTACTAAAAAAATTCAATCTGATTTTTGTATTATGTTTCACTGATTTAAGCTTTAAGCACAGATAAAAACAACTGGTCACAAGAGTAACAACATACAAGGAAGGAAGTAACTTCTTTTTCCTCACCTTTATAATCTATCAGCTAATTTGGCTTATTTCAAATCTACTGCTTAAGTGCAAGATTATGTACTACTACAGAGACGGGAAATATGAACTCCATCTGAAACAAGCTCTAGGGATTTGAAACCTTTATAAATTTACTCTCAAAATGAACATGTATAGCTGAGTGTGCATGTGTCAGGGCTACCTATATAACCAGGAATTCTCCAAATAGACTTCCCAGCAGAATTCCATGTTTATTCAAGCATGTAAGTAATAGATTGGCATTAATTTGAAGCTTACATATATATTATTGAACATAAATCACAAGTGCAACAACTATTTGGAATTTAGAACAAAAAAATTTTTCAAGGGGAAGTAGTTTAGCACTGGCATGATTTGGAATTGGTAATAGTAATAATAAAAAAAAGCAAAGAAAAATTTATTATTGCTTCTCATTTTTTTTTCTTAACAGAAAAGCACTCCCCTTTACTGCCTTTCCCAAGGTCCTTTCACCCAGCCTTGGTAGTCTACGGTGTACTGAACTATTATGCTCTCCCCTACAAGGACCATACTCTTCTCTGCACCTTCGCTTCATCTATTTCTTGTTTGAGGAATACTTACCCCTTTTACTTCCCATTATTTCTACCTGTCAAAATATGATCTCTCATCTTTGTTCAAGTTGTTCAAATACTATAACCCAGGGATTAGATTCTGTGTAGTGCTGTGGAAAGTATACTGGCTAGGGAATCACAACACCTAATTTCTAGGACATCCTGTCAAAAAAAATATATTCCTTTGCTTACCAGATGTGCCAAGCCCTCTGGAGCTCTGTTTCTAGAACTCCCAAATGAAGTATTTACACTAGGTGGATTCTAAGACCCTTCCAGTTTTTTGGAAACTACTGTTCTATGATATGGTATCTACCCTTAGAATATTTTTTGTCTTTATTTCCATATAGCAACTAATTGTGTGGAAATAAATAATTCTTCCTAGAATGATTCCAGGGTATTTTTTTTTCTGGTGGTGAAGAACTAACAAGATGCATCCATGAATACCTGAGGACATAATCTACAGTTGATAATTTGAGGGAGACAGTAACACCTAGAAAATACAAGGTTGAGAAAGAGTAGTGTATGAAATCTTCATTGTTGAGAGGGCATTCAAACTGAATGAAAAAAATTATCAGAGTTTGCCAAGAGTGAGAGGTGGGACCTAAAGAAAAAAGGTGGTATGTGGTATTACCATGTGGAAGAAGGAGCAATGGCAGTGGACAGGGGTGTTGGAGTGGGAGATACCTCTGTCCCTCTCCCCGCTCATGTGCTATAAATATGTATATATATACATACATACATAAAATCTTTAAAAAAAAAAAAAAGTGCTGGCACTCTGTGAGAAAACAGTGCCTTAGGATTCATCAGGCCTCTCCTACCTCCCCTGGGAACTATATCATGTTACCTGTCAGGCGCAGGGCATAAAAAAACAAGAGGACTATTTCCCATCTGTCCTTTGTCCCACATAAAACACTCTAATACATCATTTCAGTTGTTCCCAAACTACAGTTTCTCTTTAAAAGAAAGAGAAACATTCCTAAAACATATTAAAAAGTTGTCTACAGAATTACAAGCAAGGCATTTGTTCCTATTTCATACCCCTTTTGAAAAAGTGTGGCCAAGACTTTGAAAATGGGGAGTGTTAGCCATCCTGTCTTTCCAGCTCATTTTTTAGAAGAGACATGGAAGCAGGTTTAAAAGACTGTAACACAACATAAAGATGTAATCATGTACCAAACGCCCATTCTCAAAAATAAATTAACCTGAGTTCAGCTTGTACTCTTATTAAATAAGAAGGAATTATTACTTTTTCTTTTAAATCTACATTCCCTATCCCCATCCCTGTCTCTCTCTTCCTCAGTGCCATTCTTCTTTTTTCTTTTCTTCCTTTCTCTCTCTTTCTTTTCTTTCTTTCTTTCTTTCTCTCTCTCTTTCTTTCTTTCTTTAGGAGTCAACCAAGGCAAAATCGGTTAGACAGTAACATAATTTTCCTACTGTTAAGTTTTGGGTAAAATACTATCAGTCAGTAAAGTAGTCAAGAGATCTACAGAAAGTTGAAATGAGATGAGATGCTAGGCCAGCAGCCTTTGAGTCCTGATAATAACTAATGGTGATGATGAGGTGATGGCAGTGGTAATGATGATGGAGGAGGACAACAATGACGATGACAAGATTGATCACAGAAACCAGGTATTGTAGGCCTGCCATGTGATAAGCATAAAGTTTCTTAAGGATTTAAACTCATCATTAAGAAACTTCTTTTGAGTTTCCTTCTTGTAGATATGTGACCTTGGTGAAACACCAACTTCCTCCATTTGAAGCCTTGCATTAGCTATAAAAATAAAAAAATTTATCTACTATAATTTAATACTTTGTACAGTACCATCAAATAAACCCCTTTCTTTCTAAACCAGTTTAAGTGGCCTATCTTCCTCTTAGCCCCTCAACTTCAAAGAAAGAAGTAAATATCCCATAATTCAAGAAAATAATTTCAATTTTATTTTTAATTTCTACTAGTGTGTCTTAGATCATACATATAAACCAGATTTTTCTCTCTCTCTCTCTCTCACACACACACATACACACACACACAAACTGGGAAGGCATTTTATAACTTTCGAGCCCTTTGGCATACTTCCTGGAAGTCTCAGTAATGACTATAGTTACTCTTAATTGCTTTCAACACACTTACATGAATGCTACATTCAGTTGAATTATTTCCTGGATTCCCTCTAATTAATCTGATAGCAGCTGTTTTAAGGCCTGTGCTGATTAACAGTTGCAAGACAGCTAAATGCCTAGTACAAGAAAAGCTCTGTGAAGCTTACGTATGTTCATCCACATAATTTTCTCTTTTAAGTATCAACATTACAAAGAGGATCTTCTATTTTTAGTTAACGGTATTATTTGTTTATATAACTCAAATGGTCTCTCCCCCTAACATACTGAAATACCATCTCAATGTATTTAATAAATATCCTAATAGATATTATGGAAATTCAACATTTCAAAAAATAAATATAAGAACATGTTTTAAAGATTTAAATAAAACTTAAAGAAAACAACAACTGAGGAGGTATTACAGTATATATTTGTACTGGTTTCCTTGTCCTGGTTCAGAAAATATACATGAACTTTACAATACAAATGACAAATAAGTGACTCATTTAAAATAAAGTGCTACCAGCAAACTTTTAAGGTCAAACTATACCTACTTGTTGAAACTTTATTCCTTTTGACCTACAAAAATGGCAATTTGATATGTTTCAACCATCTGTTCAGTTCAAATAACCACAAATGAATGACATTTTCTACAATTAGCAATTTTAGGCTACATTTTTCCTGTTAGAAAATTGAAACTGATTCTGCCATTCCTCTGTATTCAAAACATGACATTTCCTAAGACACTTAGGCCAGACCTCAAAGTCTGGCATAGTCCTCCTCTCCATCCCGGTCTCTGGCCAATTCATGTTATTCTTGCCTAATTCCCATTTCTTTAGCTCACCCAACAAGGGCCCTTCCTTCCTTGAGTGGTACTATCTCCTCACTGAGCCTGAAATAGCCTGTTGGAATTCTTCAAAGAAGTTTAAAGCAACTCCTTAAGAAACTATGTCAAGATTCACAAACTCACATGTCTATCCAGGAAGCATAAATAAGTTCTCAGGGCTGGCTGCAGGCCCAAGGGAGGCAGCTGAAGGTCGGCTCCAGACCACTACCATAGACAACATTTTCAGATAGCATGATTTCATGGAACATGCCAAAAATCAAGAATTTAATGTATGATATTCTCATTTTTAAATGTTGGCCACAAACAATATAAATTCTAAACACCTTGCAGGCCAAAGAGTACACATCTGATGACTCGCTTCTGCCTCTCAAGTCCATATGTGACTCCTGACTCATATAATCATGTGAAGAGGAAGTGACCTCTACATGGTACATTTGGCTAATCCTTACATAAATTGCCTACACTGTAGTACAGGGGTATGTGCATGAGTGCATGTTTGTACATCACACTAGTGTTTGGTACAAAACAGTTTAATAAATACTAGCCATTAGCAAAGAGCAGCCATAGTGTAAGGTTTGACAATCAAGGGACAGAATTCAAATCCCCAATTGACCACTTACTAGGTGTGTGATCTGAGGCAAATGGCTTAACCTCTAAAATTTTCACTTTACTCGTTAGAGATAACAATACACTCTACCTACTTCAGAAAACTGTTGCTAGGAGTAAATGGGGTAAAATGTGTGTAGTACTTAGGAAAGGGCCTAGCACAAGTGAACACTCAAATGTTAACCGCCATTATTCTATTATTCTTATTAAATGTGTAGTGTATGTATATCTATTAATACATAATGAACACATGTAACAACTTTTTACAGAATTTTAAGTACACCTTCTTTCCTACTTCATGCCCCTTCTGAGAAACCATAGCCAGACTTTATTATACACCCAAACATGGAACACCCACACACACACACAAAGAGAATTTGCATTCGAAGAGGATGAATAAAAAGTAGCTAGGTATTTATGTTGAAAAAACTAAAACAAAAAAATAAATCAATGACTGACATACACAACAGCACAGATGAATTTCCAAAACACCACACTGAGAAAAAGAAGCCAGACATATAAGACTAGCTACTGTATAATTCTATTTATATGAAGGTCAATAACAGTGAAAATTCATCAATAGTTACAGAACTTAGAATATAGGCTACCTTTGGTATGTAGGAATTGGCTGGAAGAGACATGAGGGAAAGATGTGGAGTCACAGAAATGTAATCTCTTGATTAGGATGTGAGCAGTAGAGTTCGTAAAACTAGAAAAATCATTTAGTTAAGATCTACCTTTCATAATTAGAAAACTTCACCTCAATACAAGAATTTAAAAGGTGATTAATACATTAAATACTTGCTGCATTTTCCTGAAAACACCCACTTAATATTAACATAAACACATTTTAAATGAAGTATGGAGTATACAGTATGGAGGTTCCTCAACAAGTTAAAAATACAACTACTTTATGATCCAGCAACTCCACTTCTGGGTATTTATCCAAAGAAAGCAAAAACACTAACTCAAAAAGTTATATGCACGCTCATCTTCATTGTAGCATTATTTACAATTGCCTAGATAAAGAAACAAACTAAACATCCACTGATGGATGAATAAAGAAATTGTGGATGAAAAAATAAATAAAGATACACACAAGAATGAAATCTCGCCCTCTATGACAACATGAATGGACCTAAATAAGTCAAAGACAATTACTGTATGATCTGAGAAACCTTTAAAAAATGAAAAATCATAGACACAGAGAATAGATTGGTGGTTGCCAGAGGGAGGTGGTAGGGAGTGTAAACATGGATGAAGGGGGGTCAAAAAGTAGAAAGAAAAAAAAAATGGAGCTTGAACTCCCATGAAGATTCCACTGCCCTTTCTGGTTATTGTTGGGGCTCCTTTTCTAAAATCATTGATTCAGGGATTTTGGTAAACTTGTCTGTGACAACTCTTCTGCTGAAGCTTCCACACACAAAGAAAGCAGGAGGTAGGGGCTGTGGAAAGTTGGGGGGCTTACAAGGGATTCTCCTACTGCTAATATGCTAACCCCCCAGACCATGTATTGATTAGTAAAAAGAATCTCCCAAGTCTTCAATGGACTGGCAGAATGTTCTTCTCACATACACATGAATTGCTGAACTGATCTCAAGCTCAGAAAAATTTGTTGGCTGAATGAATATGAGAAATCATTTTCATGTTGACTACTGTCCTAACCTGAGCAAAACAAATTCAGAAATCAAAATATTCCCACAACAACAGAAAGCTTTTCAGCTCTAGAATGACCAGGAGAAAAATGTCTGATTTCTTGACATTTGTAACCACAAAACATAGTACAGTAGATGTGGAACTTGCCTACATGGAACCTGATTGTTACTGGAATTCTCCAACCTATGCATACAGGACAGGGAATGGTTTAGATTTTCTGTGTGTGCTTCCTTTTGTAGTCTAGTGACTAACCAAAATCAGAAGTAAATATAAAAATTTTTTGCACATCTTATGAGTATCAAATGGTACCTTTGTTTTTAGTTTTCATTTCCCTAATTATTAATAAGGTTGATCAAGTTTCCAAAAAAATATGTAGAAAGTGATTATTACATTAAATACTGACTGCATGTTCCTGAAAATGCCAACTTAATATTAACATAAATGGATTTTTAGAATTATAAATATTTGAATCCACAAAAACAAAATTTCCTTAATCTCACTATATTACATAAATGTCACAAGTAAGTTTTTCATCAGGGCCTATTTATCTTAGTTGCTTACATGAAGTATCGGGGAAAAGACCCATTGTTTTCTCTATCAACCTGCTACCAGATATTAAGTTATAAGTTGTATTAGAACTCCGTGGAGTTAAACCTTTAAAATTTTGAAAGTATTATGGGGACTGTGAAGAAAATGGCATCTTAATATACAGTTAACTAGGCTGAATTGGTATTGATCTAAAGCATATGCTGGGCGCCTGGGTGGCTCAGTCGTTAAGCGTCTGCCTTCGGCTCAGGTCATGATCCCAGGGTCCTGGGATCGAGTCCCCACATCGGGCTCCCTGCTCGGTGGGAAGCCTGCTTCTCCCTCTCCCACTCCCCCTGCTTGTGTTCCTGCTCTTGCTGTCTCTCTGTCAAATAAATAAATAAAATCTTAAAAAAAAAGGCATATGCTAGAAGTTATTTTGAATACAAGGATAAAATTATAAAGCTTTTGACTGATTTTAATTCTCTAAAATAGAGTACAGAAAAAAATAAATCAGATTACTTGTTTTCTAAGTAAAGATAACTTACTGTAGAGTTTACTGTCATAAAATCCTATGTTTTCCAAAATATTTCCAATTTAGACTTCTTAGGTTCAGATGAAATTGGAAGATTTTTTCAGATCTTCTATTTCTAATTCATTTTTATTGAATGACAACAGATGTTTAATTTTGGAAAGAAACAGCTTTCATGACCAAATGAATAACTATCTTAACAGGATTCTGAAAAGAGTGTTTACAGAAACTGCAAATCTTTATGTTACAATGTATTAAGTACGAGAAAACAATCAGCAAATGTATTTCTTCAAATAAGTCTTAAGCTTTCTTGAAAAAAAAGATTTATTAATTTTAGAGAAAGAGAGAGAGAGTGAAAGCAGGGGAGGGAGAGAGGGAGAGAGAGAATCTCAAGCAGACTCCATGCTGAGCATGGAGCCTAACACAGGGCCCAATCTCACAACCTGGAGATCATGACCTGAGCTGAAATCGAGAGTCTGACACTTAACCAACTGAGCTACCCAGGCATCCCAAGACTTAAGCTTTTAACAGTATATCAATGTACTGAAATTAAAAAAAAAAAAAAAAAACCTGAAAGCACTAACAGGTTTTTAAAATTAAGTAAGGTGATAAATTGTTCAAAATGTTGAATCATTAAGAAAATAAAAATATTCAAATGAGAAGCACCTCCTGAATGGTGCAAAAGCTAGCAATGAGCTGAAGCGTGTTTATTCAAGAAAAATGACTGAGTTTCAGTAAGTTCTGTGAGTTTTGTGGCATTTCTACTATCTCTAGTCCCATTTCCTTCTTCCTAGTTCTGTGTTACCCTTGAAAAAACAGTAGCCTAGCAGCCAGTGAAAGGCAAAGCTCCATCTCAAAAAACAAACAAAAAAAAACCAAACAAACAAAAAATCACTATGTGAGGTGTCTTGCAGCTCCTTTAAAAAGCCACATTCAAGGACTTTTCCTTATTTGACCTCAGAACTTGCTCAGTGAGGACAGTGCTACCCCAAGGGCATTTTGCAAAAATAATCAGCAGCAACAGCTTAATATCTCAGATTCATGAGGTGGTGAAACAAGATGGGACAAACAAGAAGACAGCCAAAACACTTAAATGTAAAATATGGGGAATAAGATGGCCATAGGCAGCTTTGAAAAGCCACGACATATTTCTGGGGAATTAAGTGACCACGTGCATGTGCAGGGCTGTGTGCATGATGAAAAAAGACCTGGCAGAGCCCTAATCTCTCACGTCTGGGTGACTTGAGCTTCTGCACAAGCAGTAAGTAAAGGCTAAGCCAGAGCTTTCAAAGGTCACAGTGTTGAAGGTACACTTCAACATGCACATAGAACCACTTGTTTGGAGACCTACTAGTTCAAAGCATTTTTTTTTAAATTTCTGTCCAAACACTAGCTGACCAAAATGCTAACCAAGCAGAGATTTCAGTAGAATATTTTCAGAAATAATGGTGGAAAAACACTAATCTACAAATTGCAACAATAATAAACTCAAAGATATACACACCTAGACACCTGTTAGTAAAACTGCCAAAATTCTAGCACAAATAAAGAATTCTGAAAGTAGCAAGTGAAAAATGACTATCACATACAAAGGTGTGCAAACAAAATTAACAGCTGACTTCACATCAGAAATCAAGTCAGAAGGTAGTGAGACGAAATATTCAAGATGCTAAAAGTCAAAGAAAGCCAACCAAGAATTCCATATCCAGCAAAACAATCCTTTGAAAATAATTCTTAATCTCAGGAAACAAACTGAGGGTTGGGGGAGGGGGGGGGGGCAGGGGGGGGATGGGGTGGCTGGGTGATAGATATTGGGGAGGGTATGTGCTATGGTGAGTGCTGTGAATTGTGCAAGACTGTTGAATCACAGATCTGTACCTCTGAAACAAATAATACATTATATGTTGAAGAAGAAAGAAGAAAGAAGAAAGAAGAAGAAGAAGAAGAAGATGATGATGATGATAGCAGGAGAGGAAGAATGAAGGGGAGGAAATCGGAGGGGGAGACGAACCATGAGGGACGATGGACTCTGAAAAACAAACTGAGGGTTCTAGAGGGGAGAGGGGGTGGGGGGATGGGTTAGCCTGGTGATGGGTATTAAAGAGGGCACATTCTGCATGGAGCACTGGGTGTTATACGCAAACAATGAATCATGGAACACTACATCAAAAACTAATGATGTAATGTATGGTGATTAACATAATAAAAAAGAAAATAAAAATAAAAATAAATGAGAAATCAAGACATTCCTAGATAAATAAAAACTGAAATAACTTGTCACTAGCAGATCTGCCCAACAAGAATACTAAAGTAAGACCTTTAGGCTAAAGTAAAAGGACAACAGACCGTAATTCAAATCCACATGACGAATTAAAGAACCACTATTAAAGATAGCTACATAGGTGAGTATAATGGAGAGTTTAAGTGTATTTTCACTTGTCACACTTTTCTTCTCCCATTTCAATTAAAATTTAGAAAGCTGTATAATGCATTAATTACAAAAATGTGTTGATAGGCTCATAAGGAATAAAAAGGTAATTTGTATGACAATAAAGCACAAAGAGTGGAGGAGAAAAGACCCAGACTGAAGCCAAGTTTTATATACAATTGATATTAATCCAAGATAAAACTGTTTTAATATGTTAATTATAATACCCATGGCAACCACCAAGAAGATACTCCAAAATGTACAGAGTAACAATGAAAAACAATTGAAATAGTGAAACTCCCCATATGACACAAGTGACTGAAACGGACTCAAAATAAATGGAAACATTCAATGACCTATAACAAATACATTGAATTAGTAATTCAAAACTTTCCACAAAGAAATTCTCAGGCACACTGGTAAATTCTACTACATATTTAATGAAAAATTAATACCAATCCTTCACAGACTCTTCCAGAAAATGGAAAAGAATGAAACACTTCCCATTTCATTCTGATACCCTGATTACCCTAATACCAAAACCAGACAAAGACATCCTAATAAATGAAAGCTACTGATTAACATCTCTTACATATATAAATGCAAACAACCTCAAGAAAATAATAGGAAATCAAATCCAGCAGCATATAAAAAGAATTATACACCACTAAAAACTGGTATATTTCCCAGGAAATCAAGGCTAGTTTAATATCCAAAAATCAATGTACACCTTATTAATAAAGGACCAAAATCACATGACCACTTCAATTGATAAAGAAAAAATTTTTTAATCCAATACCTTTCATGAAAAAAATTCAATGACTTAGGAATAGAATACTGCTTCAACCAAATAAAAAGCATCTATCAGAAACTCAAAGCTAACATCATATTAAATGGTAAAGGACTGGATGCTTTCCCCTTGATCAGAAAGGAGACAAGAATTTCCACTCTTGCAGTTTCTATTCAACATTGTAACACAGACCCTAGCTAAGGAAATTAGGCAAGAAAATAAAATAAAAGGCACCCAGAATGAAAAGAAATAAGAAAAAAAAACTACCACAATTTGTAGATGACATGATTTTATATAAAGAAAATCTTAAGACATCTTCAAATGTAGGAAAAAGCCTATTAGAAATAATAAATTCAGCAAGGGTGCAGGATTCAAAAATCAATATACAACAACCAATTTGAATTCTATACACATGTAATGAGCAATCTGAAAATGAAACAGAACAATTCCATTTACAATAGCATCAAAATTAATAAGACACTTAGAAATAAACTTCACAAAATAAGTGCAAGACTTATATGTTGAAAAGTATAAAATATTCTTGAAAGAAATTAAAGAAGATCGGGTCGCCTGGGTGGCTCAGTTGGTTAAGCGACTGCCTTCAGCTCAGGTCATGATCCTGGAGTCCCGGGATCGAGTCCCGCATCGGGCTCCCTGCTCGGCAGGGAGTCTGCTTCTCCCTCTGACCCTCCCCCCTCTCATGTGCTTTCTCTCATTCTCCCTCTCTCAAATAAATAAATAAAATCTTTAAAAAAAAAAAAAAGAAATTAAAGAAGACCTAAATAAATGGGAAGATATCCAATGTTCATGGATCCAAAGATTAAACATTGTCAAGATGACAATACTTCCTAATTTAATCTATAGATTCAAAGCAAATGCTACCAAAATCTTAGTTTCCTTTTTTGCAGAAATTGACAAACTGTGCTTAAAATACATGTGGAAAATCAAACTGGAAATCTTCAATAATCAAGAGAGTGTGATACTGCATAAGACTAGACATTCAGATCAATGGAAGGGAAATGAGAATCCTAACTTAAACTCTCAGATTTAGTTAGATGATCTGTGACAAGGGCACCGTGACAATTCAATGAGAAAACAAAATATACAACTAATGAATCGTTGAACACTACAACAAAAACTTACAATGTACTATATGCTGGCTAACTGATTATACACACACACACACACACGTGTGTGTGTGTGTATATAAAATAAGTATTTTCAACAAATGGTCTGGGAACAACCGGATATCCACATGCAAAAGAATGATGTTGAATTTCTAGATTAAATCACATACAAAAGTTAACTACAAATGGATAAAACACATAAATGTAAAACTAAAACTATAAAACTCGTACTAGAAAATACAGGTATAAATCTTCAAAAATACTGGGTTAGGAAATGGTTCCTCACATGACACCAAAAAAGCATGAACAACAAAAGAAAAACGGATAAATTGGGCATCATCAAAATTAAAAGCTTATATCCTTCAATGGACACCATCAAGTAAAAGAAAACCCACATATTGAGAGAAAATATTTGTAAAACACATTTGTGATAAGGGACTTATACCTAGAATATACTTTAAAAAATATTTCAAGTCAACCCAATTTAAACATGGGCAAAGGATTTGAAAAGACATTTCTTCAGAAGACACATGGAAAGAGGCTTTTCATGTTCTTAAGTATTTTATAGTGCTGGAAAGTGTTCTACTAAAGAACTACTTGAAATGATAAAAGCATCCATTCACAGGCAATATTAGATAATTCACTGTGATGGGAAATGATGTTTATAAGGACTGATGTTCAGATACTAGAATCTTATCTAACAGTGCTAGTTCATGTTTAATTTCCTCACACTAAACGCTGACTTTGATCTCCTTGCATGAACTCACTGGCTAGTGGTCTGCAATGGCTAGTGGTGTGCAATGACTAATTCTAACTCTCAATTTAGAATAATGGAACTGGGATGCAACTCTAACAGCAGCTAAATAATTATTAAGTGTACAAGCCAATCTAGGATCTAGTCACAGGCCAATACAGAAGAATGAATTGGTGAAGATACATAAATATTGGAAGCTTGCAAGCTCTTTGCAAAATTATAGTGTCAGAGAGAAACATGCTGTACACATAAAGATGATATTACAGAAAACAATGTGAGGCAGTACATGAAAAGAAAAATGTATTTTTTTTAAGATTCTATCCATTTATTTGATAGAGAGAGAGACAGCGAGAGAGGGAACACAAGCAGGGGGAGTGGGAGAGGGAGAAGCAGGCCTCCCGCTGAGCAGGGAGCCCGATGCGGGGCTCAATCCCAGGACTCTGGGATCATGACCCGAGCCGAAGGCAGACGCTTAACGACTGAGCCACCCAGGCGCCCCAAGAAAAATGTATTTTATAGGTAGATTAAACTTCTGGAACTACTAAAACATACAACTGTTGCTTAAAATAATTCAACTCTTAATTAAGCTAACAGAAGAGATACTAAAATGTTAATGATATTCAATATTTGTAGGAGAGCAAAACAACCCACATCTTAATTATTTCTCTAACTTCATCTTTGCTGCAAGTACTAATAAATGAATAAAATTTTTCAATACTGCTGACAGGAAAAGTTAATTAAATGTACAAATAGCTTCCACATATACAAATCCTCTTCAAAGCCACTGTACATGAAGGTAAAATTTAATTGTTCAAATTTCAGAAAAAAGATCAAGACACTTGGGAGTTCTTTATATGAATGAGAAAATAAACTAATCAAGTCAGAAGAAAACCTTTTCATAGCCTACATGAAAATCTCTTCCTATTTCATCTTAAATGTGTTATTTGGAAATATTCTATTTTTGGTACCACCCCTGATCTTTCAAAATGAGTGAACACTCAACTTAGTCCAATCTAGTCCTGATTAGACTTAAGAATAAAAAGCCAACAAAATTTCCTATATATAGCTCTTATGCTTTCAGCTTATAAACCTAGTTTAAAAGGAGATTAATTCAGGTTTGTAGACAATATTTAGGAATTTAAGAAAGTGAGGTCATTAATTGAAAATATGTAGCTAAATAAAACATTTATGCTCCAAATATATTTCTATTGAGAATGGAAGTGCGGTGCATGTAAAAATCTTAGAAAGTGTCCTAATTAGTGATTTTTTTTTATTTTGCTCAAACAGCAACTTCAACAGCCAATGTAAAAACTGCCTGTGTCCAAATAAATTCAATTTAATTATCCACACTACTCTTCTCCAACATTTACACAGATAATTAATGATCTTCTCAGCAAATTTAGGACCCAGACCTGCTTCTTATAATTGGGCTGCCTCTCAAACCACCTGAATATGCAAAGAAATTTGTCATGCAAAATATACCAGCTCTCTCTCCCTATCCCCACTGCTCTACTATGATGATTATGGTCATCTTGTCTCCACTACTAAAAGGGCTGAAATATCCATGCCTACAATAGCAATATAGTATCTAGTCTCAAGAGTACTGTTGCTACTGGTAGAGGGTTGCAGAATGAGCAGAGTTACTCCCCTGAAGAATTTGGCTCCGTGATCTTATGAATCCGACCTGGTAATGTCAAATTTTTAAATATGATGTAACCTTCCCATGAAGGCCACTCTGTCACTGAGGTATTGATTGTGTGCGAGATAATCACAAAAATCAGTACATCTTTGTTGCAAAGGAGTGGCAGAGTCTCAAAAATGACTGTTCATCTCAAAAGTTAAGTCAACTTCTGAGTAGGTCTGGGAGGCTAAAATGTGGATACTCCATGTACTAACAGCCTACATCAACATGGTATAATGTAATGCTTTATGTATAATGTCTATGTACAAAATATAACATCAAATACACACAGACACAGTGTGTCCAAGTTAAAGAACTTCACATGTATTTTGTGTAATACCTATCTTACATATAGACAATGATCATTTATTAAATAGCAAATACACTTGAGTTTAAAAAAATTAAGTGATATTTCATCTGATCAAAAAGGAAATCCAGATTAAATGCTCCCCTGATATAATTTTGTAGCCACAGTAACCACACATCACCTTTGACAGAATTTGTCCTGTGAATCGCAAGTTTCTTTTATTTGTCCATAGCTCCCCTCACTCTCTGTTTCCTGAGGGCAGATAACTTTTTTTTTAACCTTTGTACTTCCAGAGGTGAACACTGGTCTAGAGTATCAATTCAATAAGAAATTCATACTTATATTAAATCCTTTAAACTACATGAGAAGATAGAAATTGAAGTTCACATTTTAGTTGACCAATGGTTATTCTTAGAGTTTACTCTAAGCTCACTTGTTTCATATTTGCACATGAAATACATCAACCATACACAGTTAGCCAAAATGATATGAATATTCTTTAATAAGTGAATGGACATAACTAAGGTATTTTTGCATCTGACAAATCAAGTAAGATTCTACATTCTGAACACTGTACATTCTTAAGCATATAGAAAAATTTTAAGCCAATAAATTTTAGTGGTGATTTTGAGGACAGTTCAATACTGGTGATTTGTGCCTGTATATATGCAAACTCACTCTCCCCTCAGCATTTCTCTGGTTTTTCTTCCAGGATGGAACACAGTACCAGTACTGAGAAAAGTTGAAATTCAAATGTCATGCTATATAAAATCTATGTCACTCATTTTAGAGTCTTACCAATTCAGAAACTTTATAAGTAATTTTTGAAATGTCCATAGGTTTATAGGAATGCAAATAAATCTCATGAACTCAGTGCTATTGTATGCAAAAGTGTACACTAATACTAGTACAGTTATTATTTATGGATTATCAGAAAGCCAGCATGGTTATTCAGAAGTACATTTTCAATATCTGAGGCTTTATTTATTTGAATACATATCATATATTCAAATGTTAAGATTCCTAAATATGCTGGTATATGCTTTCAAATGAAATGGTACCACAGTTACAACTTACCCTCTTGAGTGTAAACAGTAAAATGTTGTTCCTTAACAGTGAAAGAAAAAGTGACTGACACAGGTAACTATGAAGTTTTGGGAATCAGTGATTTATTTATCTATCAGCACCACAAGAAATGGCATATTCCAAAACTTACATAGATATTCAAATGTGAGGGGCAGTTAATTTCCTCAACTTTTGACTATTACTACAAGCATCATGGTAATACTGCTATATTGAACATCTTTAGAGAAAGTTCTGCCAGCTCCCATGCTATTGTGCCTTTCTCCATCAAAAGTAAAGCCTGGTCAAAATTTCTACTGAGAGGACTACCTTATAGCAAGAGAGAAACATGCCTTCTGATGGCAACTTCATTTCTGATAAAAACCAAATACAAGAAGATTTGTAAAGAACTATCCTGACATACATCAAGTTCTTACTGGCCTCACAAAAGCATTTTTAGTACAGTTAGGGAACTGGGTTCAGTCACATACTGCGTTAATGGCGTCCAAGAGTTTTCATAAACATACTAAAGGCTAGAGTTCTACAGTTGTGGAGTCCCAGTGGAACCTATCCTCCTGAAAGCTTTTAGAAGATAACCACCTCAGCATATACATCTTTATCTCCTACATAATATTTGGCACAGAGCTGCTCAGTTAACATGGATGTAATCAATGAATACACAAAGAAAGAAAATTGCATCAATTACCCAGAGTTACTTCATCTATCCAACCTAGCCTTGATTGTCATTTCAAAAACAATACACAGGGTATGTCAAAAGATGGTTGCTAAGATTAGAAGAAAAATCTCCCAATGGAAAACTTCAGGAGACAGTCATTCAGGTATAGTTTGCTGGCAGCGATTTGAATCCTTCAACACATGTCTGAAGTCAATGTAGCCTTGTAGTATACTGTAATTTAAATAAGATCATGGTAATACTATTATTGAGTACTATCTATAAACAAAACATGGGGGCAGAACTCAGGAGGTAAAAATCTGGGCAGGATGTGTATTCCCCTAGGTGGTGGGAAAAAAGGATACTACAAAGGAATATAAAACACAACACAAAGGAAGATAATTTAGGCTACTCTTTCAGAGTATGCTGGTAGTCCAGACAATTATATCAGGGGCCACAGGATATTATTTAAATGGAATCCACTCAAGAGGCAATATGAGCTGATGTTGAGATGCAGGTAAAATGAAGTATGTATAAAGTATGTATAGATTTGAATAGTTTTGCAGGTAATGAATTTGAGATGTAAGAATTCAGTCATACTTTTGGAAGATAATTTACATTTTTTTAAGAGGCAGAGAGTGCCCCTAAGACTGACAAAGCAAATGGAGCTGAGATCTTATGGTGGAAACCTAAGCACAGTAAGCAGAAGAATAACCCCTAAAGACACCCACATCCTAATTCTAGGAAGCTGTGAAATTTTACCTTATATGGCAAAAGGGACTTTGCACAGTGATTAAGAAACCTGAGATGGGAAGATTATTCTCAATTATTCTGGTGGGTCCAATGTGATCACAAGGGTCCTGCCAAGAATGAAGTAATAGGGTCAAAGTCCAAAAAAGGACATGTGATGACAGAAGCAGAGGCTGGAGTGCTGCACTTCGAAGATGGAGGACAAGACCATGAGGCAAGGCATGGAGGTAGCCTGTAGATGCTGGAAAAGGCAAGGCAACAGATTCTCCCTAAAGCTTCCAGAAGGAACACAGCTCTCCTGACACCCTGATTTTAGCCTGTAAGACCCATTTTGCACTTCTAGTCCCTGAGAAAAAGATAATAGATTTGTGTTGTTCAAAGCCACTAAGTTTGCGATAATGTGCCACAGCAGCAATAGGAGACTAATACATTCAGACTACCCATACTTAGGAGTGGAAGCAGGAGTTAGAACCAAAGGAAGGGGAAATCAATTATCAGAAAAATTAGAAGGCAAGTTAGAGATGCAGCTGTCATGGCACATATAATTGGGGAGCTGGTTAATGGAATTAAAGAGAGAGTTAAAGGAGAATGAGACCTGAGAAAACTTTTAAGGACTTTAACAGGGCATTGGCAATCTCTGAGTAAACAAGTTGCATTCATTATCCAGTACATCTTTTTGTCACCACCTTTAATCAATTAAATAAATGAGGGAATACTACACCAAGACATCTTAGAAATCAGCCAATGATGTCTAAATGAAGCTATGGCTACTGGAATATATAGAACTGAGGAAAAACAAAGACAAAGCTTAGAGGACCAGGGAAAACTCAAGAGTTATGAGGTGAACTAAAGGAAAAAAAAAAAAAAAGCATGGTGAAAGAGGAAGTCCCTTTAAGAAAGTTCTCCATAGCTCTTTCCAGCAGTGAGTGTGGACTGCTGGGAAACCCCCTTAGGTGAAACGCAGTCCAAGACAGTCCTGGCATGGATTACAACAGCTGAGTGTATGTGTGAGTTGGATGTAAGTCAAAGATGCAGCATCCCAAGAGTAATAGGAGTTGGTTGAAGTAGTACTGGATGATGATGCAGGTCCCTGCTAAGACTTGCCAGCTGACTTTGATCTGGGGCAAACTCCTTCCATCCTGGGCCTTACTTCCTTTTCTGTGACCGGATGCAGTAGAACAGAGTACTCTCTAAGGTTCTTTTAGTTCTCACATCCCTTTACTGGTGGGAATTTTCATTTCCTCTCTCTCCACCAACCCTCTCCTCCGAGTCTTCGCTCTCCTAAATTAATAAATACTTATTTCCTCAAATAAAAGAGGAAAACATGACCTAAAGGGTAGATGAGAAGAAGTGTTTAAAGATGAGAGTGCTAGGGATGCCTGGGTGGCTCAGTTGGTTAAGCGTCTTCCTTCAGCTCAGGTCATGATCCCAGAATCCTGGGATCGAGTTCCGCATCAGGCTCCTTACTTAGCGGGGAGCCTGCTTCTCCCTCTACCCCTCCTCCACTTGTGTGTGCTCTCTCTCTCTGTCTCTGTCTGTATCTCTCTCTCTCTCTCTCTCTCTCTCTCTCTCTGGCAAATAAAACCTTTAAAATTTTTTTTAAAAAAATAAAAATAAAGATGAGAGTGCTATGTGGAAAGAATTGCATATATATACAACAGGAATGTGTCAAGAAGACAATTTCTTGCACCACGTAACCATCTAACACAGAGGTTGGCAATTTTTTGCTACAAAGGGCACAACAGTCTATATTTTAGGATTTGTGGGCCACACAAGGTCTGCATTGCATATTCTTTTTTTTTTCTACAATCCTCTGAAAAACATAAAAACCTCATGGGCTGCACCAAAATTGTCTGTGGGTTACATATTCTTCTGCCACATGGGTTACAGTTTCCTAGCCCCTAATCTAACAGGTCATTATCAAGGTGGACACAGAGAACGAGCATCAGATTTAATATAAGGGAATTAAGGAAAGTTTAGACAAGGTACTATGAGACTCGATGAGTCTGTCTTAAGGAAGTGCTTTTATGTGCATGATGAGGAGCTGTTTGAAGGAACTCTTTTGGCATACAATTTGTTATCTTCCAAGTGAATCCTGTATTATCACAAAACAAACTGAATGGATGGTGGGAGGGGGAAGCAGGGAACAGAGCCAACACAATCAGAGACAAATAAAGCTGAAGACCTAATGCTATCAAAACCTTTGGCTTAAATTATGAACCATGCTTAAAGCTTCCCCTACATCTGTGCATTTTGGTTAAAAATAAATCTATTCATTTCTGTCATAATTTAAGCCAGTTTGATTTGGATTTTCTGTTTCTTTTGATCAAAAGCATGCTAACTGATACAATGTGAAAGAAATGCCTCCTATCACTAAACTTCACCCAATTTCTGGCCCCCATCCCATGGCACATGTCATCTTCAGATGCACAACCCATCAATTACCTTATCCCGAAGCCTAAGAAAGCCAGGGGTATGGTGAGGCTTAAGAGATAAAGCAAGGCTGGGAAATATCTTGGTAACGTAGCTTGCAAAGGAAAAAAATTGTTTCATTTTGCCTAGGGAAAATGTCCTGAGTCAGAATAATCCATATTACAATACACTGCTTTATCTTATAGGTCTGATTTCTATGTACATTCATAACACTGTCTACAGGTACTAGCCCTCTGAGAAATTTCTATCTTTGGGAAACCTAAAGGACTTTGCAAGTTTAGAGAATGGTATTAAAACTCCAAGTTTTGTAGCAGGCTGAATAATGGCCCTACAAATATGTCCATTCTAACCCCCCTGAACCTGTGAATGTTACAATAGCTAGTCTTCATTTTTAAAAAAATCCAACATTTTCAGAAGAAAAACACCCCATGAACACTAATAAATACACTGGGATTTCTCTCACTTTACATGTATACATACACATGTATTCCTTACATCTAAGTTACAGTAAATACCTATCCTTTCCTGTTTTGTTTTCAGTCAGGTTAAAATGTCTCAATTAGTCCCAAATTTTAAAACAAGATATGACATGGGCTTTAGCCATATTTCATTTTTAATCTTTTCCTGACCTTTCTGTGCTTTGAACATCATCTTTTTTGTGTTACATTATGTGTTGTCTACCATCAACTGAGCATCATCATGACACCTTTGTACTCTTCACTGTTTTACAAGGAAAAACCTATAACTCAGTGTTCTATAATCCCTTTCCCTCTATGTTCCAGGGTTGTTTTGGCCAATTAGAGACATTTGCACTTTATTAGGGGGTTGAAGACAAGGATGGGCCATTACTCTCCACGCCAGCTGCAGCAAAATCAGATGGCAGATGTTAAGTCTACAGCGGCTCCTGACTGAGCTCCTCCTGTGAATCACCTGCTGAGGTGCATAAATAACCAGCATTGGCTTCCCTCCCATCCCAGGTTCTCATTTTGTAAACTCAGAGTAGCTTCCTTGACCTTTCTTCAATCCTTCCAATGGTTGTACAGTCCTCCAGTTCCTTGAGTTGAAACCCCTCCAGCTTGCAAAACCTGCAGTGGCTTTTGTTTTCTTGACAAAAACCCTAATACATACGTTTACTGTTTCTAATAGCCCGTGAGATCATGTTTTGTTGCTATTTGAATCACAAAGCAGCTGGATCAAGCAGTGAGTGGTGGAACTCAATACTGCACTAGATGATATTTATCAGTAACACTGAAGTAGGGGAAAACATACAAAGTAGTAGTCAATTTTAATCCAGGCTCTGTAACCAATTCACTGCATACCATTAAATAAGTCACTTCCTCACCACAGGCATCAGTTTCCTCAACGATAAGAAAGGGACAGGTATAGTTTATCCCCAGGGTCATTTCCAGAACTAATCATTTAATTGTATATGTATGGATGATATGTCAGTGACAAAATCCTGTGATTCCATGGCAGAATAAACTATCCATATGAGCAAAATAAAAACACAATCCCAAAACTGTTTAATATTTTCATAAATTGTGCTAAGTCATTCTGTTTATACTATGATTATACATGAGTATAATTTGAGTAGGCAGTATTTTATCAAATACAAACCACCTACTGATAAAGTACCTTAATTCCATTCAAGTTTCATATTTAAATATAGAATCTATATTACTATGTTTATGTGTTAAGTCCAATGGTAAATACAGAGCAAAAGTTTTCAGGGTGCTTGGGCGGCTCAGTCAGTTAAGCATCTGATTCTTGATTTCAGCTCAGGTCACGATCTCAGGGCTGTGAAATCAAACCCCACTTAAGCATGGAGCCTGCTTAAGATTCTCTCTCCCCCTCTCCCTTTACCACCCCCCCTGCTCAAAAAGAGTTCTTCAACCATGGGAAGAAAAACTAAGAAATCAAAATCTAATTAAAGACAGTCTAATTTAATCCTTTCCCTTGTATAAATCAAATTTAGTAAATCATAAACATTTAACAAAAATGCAGAGCGATTATTAAGGTACCAAAATAGAAAAGAATGCATGCAGTTCTTTTAGGATTGATTGATTTGAGAGAGCGAGAGAGCAAGCAAGTGAAGGGAGGGGCGGAGGGGGAGGGAGAGGGACAAGTAGACTCCATGCTGAGTGTGGAGCCAGATGTGGAGTGGGGCTCAATCTCATGACCCTGAGATCAAGACCTGAGCTGAAATCAAGATCTGACACTTAACGAACTGACCACTGAGGTGCCCGAATGCATGCAGTTCTTATTGTTACATATGCACATATAAATGAACATATAAAACCTAGGAATAGATATATTTTATTTTGGCTCTGCAGTTATCCTAAACAAATAATTCTGCATCTTTTTCTGAGGACAGTGATAATCTTATACAATTGTTAAGAATTTTCTACAACGATGATTCATTATTTATATAACTGAATAGGATTTTAAATAACTGTAAAACTTTCATAAACATTTACAACTAAAAAAATCTCTTGTCAGCAATGGGTTCCTATAGTTTATTGAAAGTATTTGGACTTCGTAACAATATGTGTCTGGCTTAAACTTCACTTTATCTTACCTAAGATTGCTGTATTTGTTTTAGCCACTTTGCTAACAGAGACTTAGGGAAGTCTTAATAAGCTTACAATATATTTTACAGGACAATTTTAGTTATAATACAGAAAGTCACAAAAAATCCTTCAGTAAAGGAAGAAAACATTAATTAGCAAGAAGAAATAAATTCATTTGCTCCAGATATGATATCTTAGGCATCTTACATACACAAAAGATACATTTCAAATTATGTGACATACCAAGATTCTTAAAAAAAATAAATAAATTTGGATTAAAGTATCCTAAGATGCAGAAGTTTGCATTTTCTCAGTCAATACTCTTTAAGGGAATAATTGATTTGTTTTATAGTATAATACTGGAGCAGTTTTAAGGTGATGAACAAGTCCAGATTTCTTTGTGGCACAGACCTGCACTTCACAGACAGGCAGTGATACAGTAGTATGCTTTCATGGTTTTTGCAGAGCTCCTGGCGCTTTGGAGTAAATAGCAAGAACACAGGCAAGTACAACTATGACACCTAGTTTTAAAAGAGTTCCACTGATCCTTACGTATAAACCCAATGGGAACTTTGAACATACTTGGTCTTACCTTCAAAGGTTTCAAAAATACCTGGTCTATAACCAGAGAAACTACTGGGGGCATAAATGAAATTCAGAAGCTAGAGGTCATGCTCAAGAAACCAGTCAGACTATCGTCTTGTTTAGGTCAGGAACTTAAATGTAAATCTTATAATCACTTAAAAATTCCATGAAACACTTGAAAATTAACCTACTTTATATAGAAATTCTTAAGAACCAAGTTATAAATCATTAGCCCTTATATCATATGAGAAACAATCAACTTCAACTAGGACTCAGAAACTGTCAGGCCTTAAACAACTTCCGGAGTCCCATATGGAAGCATATATGATATATGAGTAACCATATATTCCCATATAAAATACAACTAATGAAATAAATGAAATAAAGTTTTTGTTTCTGCCCCTCATTTTGGGAAATCATCTTAGGGAAATACGCCCATTCTTACGGCTAGTTTTACAATATAGAGTACTTATTCTATTAAATAGTGGTTTTCTATACCTGTAATTTGGTTATGCTACAAATTACACACTTAAGGTCACACACCTCTTCAAGCTCTAAAACTTTTGTTTCCCCAAAGAATATTAATCATACTTTAAAATGGAAAATTTAAGGCTTTCTCTAAGTTTTTATTTAAGTTCCAGTTAGTGAACATAGTGTTATATTAGTATCAGGTGTACAATATAGTGATTCAACACTTCCCTACATGACCCAGTGCTCATCACAAGTGCCCTCCTTAATCCCCATCACCTGTTTCACCCATCCCCCCAGCCACCTCCCCTCTGGTGACCATCAGTTTGTTCTCTAGAGTTAAAAGTCTGTTTTTCAGTTTGACTCACTCTTTTTTCCCCTTTATTCGTTTGTTTTATTTCTTAAATTCCACATAGGAGTGAAAACATAAGGCTCCACATCCAAAAAACAAGCCTTCCTAAAATAGCAACCCCCTTGTCCTTAACTTTTTGTAAATCCAAAATTATGCCTTCAAGTGTATTCTAAACAGGTAAAAACTTTTCTTTCACAAACCTTTTCCAGTTTGGAACCACCCCTTACAAAACCCAATTTGAAGCTTCCTGGCACGACTAAGCTATGCCTCTGGCATCATGATTTATCTTCCTACCATTTGATTTGTAATTTAAGCATCAGCAGTTGAAATCATGATCAAAAGTGAAAAGGTACCTAGAGCTTTCAGGCAGTCATGATAATTATGTACATTACTAAACTGCTCAATCATATCTTGACCCACAGTCCTGTCACCATTTATAAGTCCAATGATCTTAAAACTCTCCCCACCGAAACAGAAAATTGTTTGCCAGTAAAATGACACGCCATCATTCAGTTACATGTCAGTTCAACATTACAAAAAGGTCATCTTCCAGAGGAGACTTAGAGAACCTCTCTTGTGAAAATTATTTAGCTACCTGCCTAAATCCTAAGATACAATGACTAGCAATATGCATTTGGGGAAAAAAAGGCACAACATTGAAACAAGGATATTCAAAACAGCACCAAAATGAACCCCAAATCTTTTCCAATTTGTACATTCTGGTTTAAGACAACATGTCTCTTATTTCACAGTAAATATCTACATTTAATTATGTATCCTGTGCTTGGTGTATGTGATACAACTGGTTTAGAGATGTCTCTAAGCACATTATATATTATGTTGATTCTGCTAAAAGTCTCCGTTCAGTGCTGTTCTGAGAGATTATGGTAACCTGTTGTTCTTTCAGTATGGTGGCTTCTAAGCACTCTTCTCCTATCCATCATCTTGAAAGACCTGTCTGATACATGGGTGACCCACCGCAAATAAACTGATATTAGGAGTTCATGATTACTGACTCAAAGGTTACAGTGTATGCAATCCAGTATCGAAGGCCTTAGAAGTGATAGAGTGGGAGGATATAAGGTCATAAGAAACATTTTATTTTTTCTGTGTCTTCCTTACACAAACATCATTTACAATACATTTAGAGAAACATCACTGAGTATATATAAAGAATGCTGATCTCTTTATCATCATTATAATACCAGATAAGAAGTTTTAAGTTTCATGAAGAATTATCTGATTAAATTCCATATATATGCAATTGAATAAATTTCTCTACATTATTTTGGGTTTAGATATGCAATACCTTACACTGGGCTTTATAATCGAATTATTGTTAATAACATAATAGTTGATATTTACTGAACACTGAATATGTATCAGATAATATGCTAGATGCCTTACTTGTATACCAACAATTCTCTAAGAGATGTACTATTATTGCTCTTAATCCATGTATAAGAAAACTAGACTATGGAGTCTAAGCAGCTTTTCTAAAGCCTCACAACTAGTGATGGAGGAGAGCTTCAAATTTAGGTTTTCTCTTGAATTGAGAGCTCTAAGCTAATTTTGAAAAAGATATTGTTTGTTCTTAAGCTCACTAGTTTTTTGTTCTGTGTTTTCCATCATCCTTTAGCCCAACCACTGACTCCTCCATTTCCATAACACCCTTCCTCCATTCAACAGTCACATTCTCCCTCCTGTCCTTCCTACCAAAACTGCTCTTCATATAAAGCATCACTCTTCCAAGAACTATCTGTGTGTGATACAGGAAGTAATCATTTGGCCTCAAGAATAAAAGTGTAATATCAGAATTCCAGTCATTGTTGAGTCCATGTAAGAGGCTACAATCCAAGGAGAGGAAGACTTTCTTGGGGTTCATTAAATGTTATCCAGTAGGCCACAACCTAAATGAGAGACAAACCTAATATAATACACCACACTACTATTTCTTTTACAGTGTTCTTGAAAACAGCACTTCCAGCATTAGGAAAACACTGGAGGATTAGAGAAAAGAGGCAGTCTGAGGAGAGGAAACAATAGCTGTCTGTTCCTGGCTTCATAAATATTTTGGTGGAAATTAATTTATAGACTGAAACACAAACTCACAAAGATGATGTATTTGAAAATTCAGTTGGAAAACTATTATTCCCTTAATTTCAGGAATTTGGTTAAAACTCGGTCTTAAATAAACATGAGATAAGGCTGGTCAGGATGATGATTGGTGATCAGATATATGGTTTATAAAGAAAAGGATGGAACTGAAGTCCTAAGAGCAAATCCTGCCAAAGGATCCTGGATATTAGATCAAACTTTAAGATGTGGTCTACAAATGCTGAGATGCAGACTGCAAGGGCTAAGACATGCATCCAATCACTGGTGTTGGCCAACAAAACAAAGAAAGAATCACAGCTAGATTATGGTACACAAATCATCTTTCAGATGCCTGAGACAGAAGCAGACAGCAGTGCACATGCAAAAGTTTGGTGCCAGTATAAAGGATTCATGACACAAATAAGACAAAAAGCAATGTAGAGGCTATAGACTAGGGCCTGACAACTGTGTCCATGGATCCAAGAGAGGCAATTGGTTTCAGTAACCACTTCCAGGGGGGTGATATCTATTATTACAAAAATGGGACTGTGTAACTTCCTTGCTGGCTTTGAATAACTTTTGTGGTCTGTGTGAAACAGCATTTTGTGGCAGCCTTGCCCACTCCCACAAAGCATGTATGATCCTACAGTAATTGGGTATTTCAGTTGAAAGCCAGTACCTCAAAGAAAACTTCCTATGTAACAAAACGTCACCACAAGTTCTCTATAGAATGTTTAACTCCAGGCCAAATAGACTTCTCTGTATATCCACAGGGAGAAGGTGGTGAAAGATAACTAGAGAGGAAACTAGTATATTGATTATGTACCTATTTTTGACAGCGGCCAAACTATGCTATTTATGTTCTATATCTCATTTAATTCTCACCACCATAAGAGGTTGCCACTTTAACCAAAATTTATTCAAAGTAGAAAACAATGTTCCAAAATATTAATTTTCTTGTCCAGAGTGACACAGTGAAAAGTGGTAAAAAAAAAAAAAATCATTTTGGACTTGAAATGGCAGAACCACTCCAAAAATAAACAACAGAACAAAACCAACCAAAACCAAAAACAATGCTCCATGTGGCACCCTGAAAAATGAAAACTTCCTCTATCCAACATCCAACTGAAAGAGACTTGACTTCTGGTTTCACCTCCTGCATACAGAAGTTTGGAAGTTGTCACTCCTGTCTGTACAACAAGAAAAAGCTAGACTAAGCAAAAATCAATGACTTTTTTTGGACCCGCCAAAGAAATGAGGGAGCAAGACAGACGGCCATCCTGAATTCTAGAGAGACAGGTGTACAGAAACTCACAGCCAAGATAGGTTTACTTGGAGCAGAAGCCAATGGGGCCATAAATTGGTAGGAACACTTCAAATGGCAATTGCGACTAACTGCTGGAGGCTGAGTATGGACTGGAATAAAAGTGAGGCTAACTGAACATAATAAAAAAAAGAAAAATAATAAAATACATGAAAACTCAAAAAAAAAAAGTGAGAGACTCCTTCAGGGCCAAAGTCTTGCATGGCCTCCCAAATTTATATGGGCTAAATTAAACTAAGGGTTTCAGAGGGGAGGGGGGTGGGGGATGGGGTAACTGGGTGATGAGTACTAAAGAGGGTAGGTGTTGGGATGAGCACTGGGTGTTGTACGCAACTAATGAATCACTGAACACTACATCAAAAACTAATGATGTACTATACAGTGGCTAATTGAACATAATCAATCAATCACTAATTTATATGGGCTTTATCTGCAAAAACTCCCTAAAAATTCTTATAGTAAAGATGCAAGAAATGTCCCATCATGGCTTGACATGGGAAGAAGAATAACCATTAGGAAATAAGTTCAGAAACTTTTGTATAACGAAGGCCTACTTTCCAAGGAAAAGATTTTTATGAGCCTTATCTCTGCTGAAGGAAGGTCATTCTTCCACTCGAGCCTTCTCTAGAAATCCTGTGTCAAATAAGGGGAAAAAATAAAACACAACCAAGAAACAGAATGGAAACACTGCAGCCAAGGAAGGCAGTAGGGGACAGGGGTGGGGGGAATCTTTCACAATGGAGAAACAATTATGAAGATAACATCCTAGACAAACAGGCCCAATAAAAGAATGAGATTTAATCATAAGATTATGATCCTCATTCCATACTCATACCATCCTCATACCATCCCACCACACCAACAAGATCTAGTACAAGAGAGACATTCTCTGAAAATGAATACTTAGTGAAAACTAAAGACAACACAGAAAACAAAAACATCTAGACAGAGGAATTTGGAGCCTCAGCACCTATGGATACAGCTAATACTACACACCCACACCAACTACTTCCCAGATTAACATAAATCCTCCTATTAGAAAGCCTATTTACTCAGGTCCTAGTACCTGATACATCTCCAGCTTTTACCAAAAAGTTATAAGGCATGCCAAGAGGCAAGGGGGAAAAAAGTCTAAAAAGACAAAGCAGCAATCAGAATGGGACTCAGATATGACACAGACACTGGAATTATCACATGAGAAATTTTAAATAACTATGATTAATATGTTAAGGCCTCTAAAGAAAAAAGTAAGCAAAGGCAAGAAGATATGAGTAATATAAGTACCTCTAAGAAATAATCAAATGGAGGTACTAGAAATCAGAAACACCGTAACATAAATGAAGTGTGCCCTTAACAAGTTCATCAGTAGGCTTGACAAAGCCAAGGAAAGAATCACTAAACCCGAAGACAGGTCCATAAAAGCTTCCCAAACTAAAATGCAAAGAGAAAAAAAATATGAAACAAAAAGAACATTCAAGAACTAAGGGACAATTTCAAAATGGGTAACATGTAATTGAATTTCCAGAAAGAAAAAGGAAAAGGAAAGGATGGAGCAGAATAAATATTTGAGGTAGTAATTACCATGAATTATCAAAACTAGTGACAGACATGAAATCAGAGGTCCAGGAAACTCACTGAACACCAAATATCTAAAAAACTATGTCCAGGTATATCATATTCAAACCGCAGAAAACCAGAGAAAATCTTAAAAGAAGCCATGGTGGGGCATGTTGGCAGGGAGGAGGTACCTAATAGGAACAAGGACAAAAATTACAATACACTTCTCATCAAATACCATGCAAATAAAAAGAGAGTAGAGTGAAGTATTTAAAGGAGTAAAAGAAAAATAAAAGCCACCAAACTAGAATTCATTATCCAGTGAAATTATCCTTCAAAACTAAGTGAGAACTGAAGTCTTTCCCCTGACAAAAAAAACCCTGAGGTATTTCACTGCAGCACACCTTCCCTGTAAGAAATATTAGAAAAAGTTTTTCAGGAATAACTAAAATAATATGGGTCAGGGGCACCTGGGTGGCTCAGTCGTTAAGCGTCTGCCTTCGGCTCAGGTCATGATCTCAGAGTCCTGGGATCGAGCCCCGCATCGGGCTCCTCGCTCTGCGGGAGGCCTGCTTCTCCTTCTCCCACTCCCCCTGCTTGTGTTCCCTCTCTCGCTGTGTCTCTCTCTATCAAATAAATAAAATCTAAAAAAAAAAATAAAAAAAAATAATAATATGGGTCAGAAACTGGGTTCTACATGAAAAAAGAAAGAGCATCAAAGACATAAATAAAGGTAAAATATTTTGTCTTATTCTTATCTGATCTAAACTGTTAAGTGTTTAAATTAATAACGGTAATAATTATTAGGTGATTATAACCTGAGGATAAGTGAAACAAATGACAATGTCAAAAAAGTAAGGTAAGAATTGGGATACATTTTTTTTTATTATATAAATATTGTTTATTGCACGGCCATATGGCAATTTTATTTTTTTATGTTTTTTTATTTATTATGTTCAATTAGCCAACATATAGTATAGTTTTTGATGTAGTGTTCAACGATTCATTAGTTGTGTATAACACCCAGTGCTCATCACCACACTTGCCCTCCTTAATACTCATCACCCGGTTACCCCATCCCCCCACCCCCCTCCCTTCTGTAACCCTCAGTTCATTTCCCAGAGTCCAGAGTCTCTCATGGTTTGGTTACCTCTCTGATTTCTTCCCCTTCAGTTTTCCCTCCCTTCCCCTATGGTCCTCCATGCTATTATGTTCCACATATGAGTGAAACCATATGATAATTGTTTTTCTCTGCTTGACTTATTTCACTTAGCATAATCCCCTCCAGTTCCATCCATGTCGACGCAAATGGTAGGTATTCATCCTTTCTGATGGCGGAGTAATACTTCACTGTATATATGAACCACACCTTCTTTATCCATTCATCTGTTGAAGGGCATCTCGGCTCCTTCCACAGTTTGGCTATTGTGCACATTGCTGCTATGAACACTGGGGTGCAAGTGCCCCTTCTTTTCACTGCATCTGTATCTTTGGGGTAAATACCTAGTAGGGCAATTGCTGGGTTGTAGGGTAGTTCTATTTTCAACTTTTTGAGGAACCTCCATACTGTTTTCCAGAGTGGCTGCACCAGCTTGCATTCCCACCAACAGTGTAAGAGGGTTCCCCTTTCTCCACATCCTCACCAACATGTGTCGTTTCCTGACTTGTTCATTTTTGCCAGTCTAACTGGTGTAAGATGGTATCTCATTGTGGTCATTGTGGTTTTGATTTTTATTTCCCTGATGGCTAGTGATGTTGAACAGAATTGGGATGCGCTTTATAAATAACAGCACTACACATGACTAAGTATAGTGTTATTTGATGGTAGACTCAAACTAGACAAAAATGTGTATTTCAAACACTAGGAAAACAGCTAAATTTTTTTGAAAAGAGGTAATTGATATGCTAAGAGAGGAGATAAAATAGAGCATATAAATGCTCAATTATAATGAGAAAAGGCAGAAAAAGAGGGAAAATGAAAAAAGAACAAATGCAACATATATAGAAGTTACAAATATATGAATGTTAATCCAACTTTTTCAATAATTAACTCTTAAATGTGAACAGTCAAAATGCACCAATTAAAAAAGATTGTTAGAGTAGATTTATGAAAAAGACAAAAGTATATGTTCCAATAAACAACCCACTTTAAACATACATCACAGGAATAAAAATAAAGATATACCATGCTAACACTAATAAAAAGAAAAAGAATTCTACTTCCGGAATGACAGTGTGAGGAACTCTAAAAACTGCTGAAACTCTTAAAAAATTTTTAAGTATCTGAAATGTGTCCTAAAGGAATACAGCAAATAAAGAAACATCCTTTCAAAAAAATACACTAAAACATGGTATCAACACTGACAGTCAATGACATTTGAACCATGACCTGTTCCGTCATTCCCACAACTCTCTCCTCCAGCTCAGCTAGAGAAAAGCTCCATTACAGGTGGGTATGGCCAAAAAAATAGTGCTCCCAATCAAGTGTTACTATATCTGACTGGAAGGAGCAGGCTGCCAGCATTTCTCATTCCTTCCAATTCCAAGATGAAGAGTCTAAATTGTTTGTACAATTAAGAAGTTGGAGTAATCCTTTCTTCTACTCATCCCTCCCCCATTAAACAGAAACTCTACCCTAAGTACAACAGATCAAGATTACTGGCATCCTCACTACTCTTGCTTCAGTTCTTTCATAGGACAGAGATCCCACACTGAGAGAGGCAAGGAGAGATCAGAAACTACTGGCTGCCCAACACTTGTAAAGAAAGCTGAATCTGTAAACTAAATTTTAGAAATTTTAATTATTAATTTCAGATAACACAATCTTCCAAATGTGGTGAACATCTATAATAGAGAAGTACATTAATTAATGATAAAGGGGTCAATTTCTCAAGAACACAATGCAATCCTAACTATACAAGAATGAAAAGCTGATAAAACTGAAAGGAAAAATAAACAAATCCACTATTATATTTGGACACTCTGATACCCCTTATGTCAGTAATTAATACATCAATGAGGCATAAAAGCAGTAAGGGTATATATGATCTGAATGACACTATCAATCATTTCAGCCTCATTGACATTATAGAATATTCCATCCAAAAACAGCAGAATACACATTTATCTTAAGATCACGTGGAACATTCATCAAGATACACCACATTCTAGGCAATAAAACACACCTTAAGGAATTTTAAAAAACAGAAATCACTAAATGAATTATCTCAGATAATAGTGGAACTAAACTGGAAATCAACAACAGAAAGATAGCTGGAAAATCCCAAATATTTCAAAATTTAATAACACACAAATAATCCATGATCAAAGACAAAGTCTCAAAAACAATTTTAAAATATTTTGAACTAAACTAAAATGACAATAGAACTTATCAAAACTTGTAGGATGCAGTGAAAGCAGTGCTTAGGGGGATATTAAAAACACTACATGCAGGTATTAAAAACAAACACCTAAAGTCAACTAAAATGGACTTGGATTTTTTAAATGAAAATTACAAGAAAAATATTATCATTTATTTCACTGATATTTATTGAACATTTTTCGTATGCCAGGTATTATTCTAGGTCCTGGGGATATAGGAATGAACAAGAAAGGAAAACCCTTCCTATAACCAAGCTGACATTTTAAAAGGGACCCTTGAACATTAAAACAAGTAAATGAGTAAAGAAAATGCTTTCTGATGGCCATGAGTGTGTAAAGAAAGTAGAACTGGGTAATGTGACAAGTGCTGGAAAGAAGAAGTAACACTTGGTGTGACTAGGGTAATTGTGCCTGAAGATATGACATTCAACAGAGACTTTTATGACACTCTATGTACAGTTTCATCCTTAAGCCTCTCTTTCAAACTGCTGAGTTGTTTTTTTTTTAATCTTAGGGAATATGTTTGTCTTTAATTTTTTCACATTCCATTTTATGAAGATATATCTATTTGAGGCTTATATATTTAACTTATTCACTTACAGGCAAATTTTAAAAGCAGGCACTTCTCTATTTGCCTAAGCAAATACAGACATGTACAGTATTAAGTAACAGATAAATGCTTTTTTAAAAAGAAAAAAATCACTAGTATCAGAGAGTGGTATGTATTTTAACAACTTGAAATTTGACATTTTAATTACAAGCAAAAAAAATAGTCTCAGCATATTCAAAATCTTTTATATTCAAGAGGAGAAAATGGTAAGAATCCAAAAATACATTGTTAAGTTTGCCCAAAGTTATCTTTTGCCAAACCCAAAGGGTTGAAACTTTAAATTTATTTATCAGGGAACGATGCCATGACAAATCAATATAAGTGCATTAAGAGCAAGGTTAACTAAGACCAAAAAAAAAAAAAAAAAAGGTTCAAGTATGCACATTCTGAAATTCAACTGGGTGCTTGCCTAAACAATCTGTACATAACAGGTTGTTTAATTTTGTAGAAACAAAACTAATAAAAACTAAATAGGTAGGCACACAAATGGGTTCTTTATATATGAATTTTGTGCAAGAGTGGTATTGTTACTGATCTCTATGATTCAAATATGCCACTTAGTCAAAAATTACTTTTTATTCTGGCATCCTGAACAATGAGTAATGCACAAAGATTGGTCTCTAACCCACAGATGTGACCTCTCCTTATACCACATACAATTCTCCTAAACAGTTCATACAAAGAGAACCACATTATCTCTGATGGTCTAACCTAGCAGGCCATACATCCAGCTGAATAACTTTTAGTAAATTATTTCACATTGTATGAGAGAGTTATACCATATGACCTCTAACATTCTAGGCTTTAACATTATTTTGTAGTATGTTTCTGCTTCCTCTCTTAGCTTGTGGTCATCTTAAGCCTCACCTGTCTCAGCCCTGTTTTTACAGTGAGATGTCTGATATCCACTGCATTTGGTAAATATGTAGGGCTAAACATATTCCTAATCATGTTATTTCTCATCTCTAGGCTTAATTTATTCATTTCCAATACTGTGTCCAGTTCAATTTTTTTTTTTTTATTTATCTCAAGTAACCAAGCCATGCCTTTGCTTCTCTATTCTGTCATCCTTCCTTTATCTGACCATGTAAGTCGATGTGGACTCCTAATTTCTAAGTTGCATCTTCCCACAGCCATCTAAATCCTCATTCTAGTAATTCTCAGAATGAGAATACTGGCAACTGTCTGTGAAAAATGAATAGGATTATGACCATCATTACTACGTATTTTCTATTTCCTTGCTAGGAAAATTAATGCTTTACATACAACTTGTCAAAGGTGTACATTATTCATTACAATAGGCCACACCTTTTCTATGAGCATTATTATAATATTGGCAGCCTTATTATTAACCAGAACATGCCATATTCTGGTCTTATTCTATATCTTGCATGCACTTTGATATTAAAATGTACTTGCATACAATCTACTGAATTAAACTCAGGCAGGATTATTAAATTTTTTAAATTGAAATAATCCAACTATGTTAAGCCTCTATCAAACACTGTTTTAAATCACAATGTGTCAGCATGGTACACCTACCTGGATATTATTTAAGCTCTAAATCTAAATAAAACAAGTTTATTTGTACTTGAAGATGTTGTCATTTGTGCTTATTATCTATACTTAGGAAAAAGGATGGTGATTAACTTCATACTCTGAACATTTCTAACTTACGAGATCTGACCAGCTGACAGGAAAAAAAAATGTTTTTTCAAACGGCCATCTGTACCTATCAGAAATTTCACATCTAATTTCATTATATCCAGGTGGCAGGAATAATTAACACAGCTCTTCATTACATAAGAGATCTAATAGGACAGTGGACATGAGGAATATGGGTTTGTGAAATAAATTTCAATCAATCTGAAGTTAACTAGTTTTTTTTCCTAAAATAGTTTGGGAGCACCTGGGTGGCTCAGTCGGTTAAGCGTCTGCCTTCGGCCCAGGCCATGATCCCAGGATCCTGGGATCGAGCCCCGCATCAGGCTCCCTGCTCGGCTTGGAGCCTGCTTCTCCCTCTCTCTCTGCCACTCCCCCTGCTTATGCACACGCTTGCATACTCTCTCTCTCAAATAAATACATACATACATAAAATCTTCACAAAATAGTTTGAACTCCCTGTTTCTATTCTTTTCACTTTTCCTTTTGGCCTACATATTCACCTCATTATAGCTAGTAGCATCAACCTCCACAAACATGTTACCAATAGTAGATGACTTTAAATTCACCGCAGTGTAACACCAACACTGAGAATAAGATAAGACTTCGAAGTTGGCTCCCTTGGCCTGTACGTAACCACCATTCACTACTTTTTTTCTCACGTCCGTTCTTTGCTTTTCATTACTAATAGTTGAACAAATCCAACAAGTAGTACTCCATCTTCATCTTATTTCACTTTTCAACTCTATTCAATACATTTGATTTCATGTCCTTGAATTACTTTGAACTCACATGAAATCACTCCATTTTTTTTCCTAATCTTTTTTTTTAAGATTTTATTTGAGAGAGAGAGAGAAAGAGAGAGAGGGAGCGGGGGGAGAGAGGGAAGGAGGGAAGGAAGGAGAGGGAGAAAGCACTGAGGGAGGAGAAGACGACTCCCCACTGAGCAGAGAGCAGGACCTGGGGCTCTATTCCAGGACCCTGAGATCATGACCTGCGCCAAAGACAGACGTTTAACCAACTGAGCCACCTAGGCGCCCCTCCTAATCTCACTTTTCTTGCACCTCAGTTTCCTTTGCCAGCTCCTGAAATGTTGAAGCATCCCAGGGCCTCATCCTGCAACCTCCATTTTTTATAACTACTAACACTCAGCTTGAGTGATATCATCCAGGCAAATGGTTTCAAATATCAATTAACGCCAATGACTCCTTCCATTTAGATATCCCATCTTGACCTGTCCACTGAGTTGCCTGCAGACTTCTTGAAAAATCCATGTAAATTCTGAATGGGCATCTCAAATTGAACACATCTAAAACAGTAATTTCTCCCTCCTCTTGTTGGCCCCATCTCAGTAAATAGCCCCACCATGACCCCATTGTTCCAAAAACTCAGAAGCAATCCATGGTTCCTTACATATTATGTATTCCTCATATATTCCTCATCTGTGACATCCAGTATGTCATCAAGTCCTGTTTGGTTCTCCTTCCCAACTGTCACCCAAGCCAGTCTTTTTCTCTCCATCTTTCATTTAGACCTAGCAATTGCCCTCTCTTGCTAGGATGACTTCAATAGCTTCTTCCTCCACAGCCAAACTGATCTTTAAAAATGTGAATCAGATCTCATCATTCTTCCATTTACTAGATTCCAGTGGCTTCACATTATACTGAGAATAAAATTCAAGTTCCAAATCATGACGTAGAGGGTCACAGCTAATTCTCCAACATTTCCTTCCACCTCACCCCTCCAATCATTGCCCTACAGCCTTTCAAACTGTTTGATTCAATACTGAATGAATGCCGGTCACTACCAGTCAGCCATAATGGCCTTCTTTTTATTTCTTATACATGTCATGTCTGCTCCTGCTGCATGTCTTTCGCATTCACTATTCCTTTTGCATGGAATGAGATTTTGCCACATTCTTAAATTAATGGGCTCTTTATTTGTGGTCAAATTTCAACTCAAATGAGATCTCCTCAAAGAGGCTTCTGCTGACCACCCTATTTGAAGTAGCTAGCTTTGCCAATCATTATACTACCCTGTCTTATTTTATTCACAGCATGAGAGTTATCTTGTTTATTTAAGCCCACTAGGTTATACTCCACATGAGAAAAACACCTATCATTTTATCCCCAGTGCCTAGAACATTAGCTGACACATAGCAGACAACTCAAAACATTATACGTTGAATGGGTATTAAGTGAAAAATAATTATTAGATCCTCTACTTTTTGAAGAAAAGAACTACATCATATTTTAATACCCCCCGGCCTGTTCTGTTCAACACAAGTCAAACGATCACTGTAAAAGCAAACAGCTTTAAGACTCTAAGAAGAGTTTGTACAACCTGACAGAAAATAGATCTACTCTCTTCATTTGCACACTTCAAAATATTTTCTTCAAGAAATACTTCTTTAAAATTGTTATTTCTGTAATGACTTAGGCTATTCAACAGCAAAACAATGCCAACTAAAATGCATTGTACTCACTGATTTCTTAACGCTGAAAAAAAAAAAAGCAACAATGGTGGAGATATAAATATCCTCCTCCTCCCATAAACAGTAATTGCAAAAGGTAATATAACCTCTTTTTTGGTTACAAAGTGGGGTACAAATTTAAAAGACCTCTTATTTATATGCTTCCAATGAATACCAAATTTGTTTTTCAGAAATATTTAACTTTTTCTCATTAAAAACTCACAGCCTACTAACCCATTCTAAGTATATAAATATATAACTTCATGATCATGTAAGTAATATTTAAATTACCTATAGAAAATAGAATACGCACTTACATTCATACACATGGGAAACCGGATTCTAACTAACTCTTCGTGTACTAATGCAAGTTCACTTCTGTGTTTTATGTTTCAATTCCCAGAGATATAGGCATCTAAATGAAATAGAACTATGAGTTTAAATAGAAGTTTTAATAATTTGTCACTGAACACTAATTTACAGATGGTGTGGTTTAACCACATGGCAACATGAACCAAGTATTCTCATTTTAAAAATAATCTCAAAAAGCATCTAGATGTTTTCCTTAATTCAAAACATCTGGCTGTAACATAGTTTCTCCTAGTCTTGAACTTTTTCTCAGGGTTTCTTCACAAGAGAAACATGTGTGATTTAAGCCATGTTACCCCCTGGCATTTTCCATCCTCTTCTTAATGCCTACCTCTTCCTACTATGAGGAAAATGGGTTTGGTTTTATGACAAAACTGCGTAACGGCAAAGTGTGGCAGTAGGTACAGGAAGGAGAGGGTGGAAAACTCTATTCTATCCTCACCTTACTAGATATTCTGCCTCATAAACTTTCCCTACCCTGCACTCGAGGTGCGATATTCTGCCTCATAAACTTTCCACCACCTGTACTCCCAGGTGCCTTTTTGGGACTTTTTTTTTTTTTTAAAGATTTATTTATTTGAGAGAGCGAGAATGAGAGAGAGTACATGAGAGGGGGGAGGGTCAGAGGGAGAAGCAGGCTCCTCGCTGAGCAGGGAGCCCGATGCGGGACTCGATCCTGGGACTCCAGGATCATGACCTGAGCCGAAGGCAGTTGCCTAATCAACTGAGCCACCCAGGCGCCCGCCTTTTTGGGACTTTTCTCCTCCCTTCCACTTTCCAGAATTTTCAATCAGAATTTTCCTTTGGTTGTCAGGCATCACCTGAAGATTTGTAGAGAAAATAATCTGACACGAGAGAGCTTTCCAGAAAACTTCCCAGTTACATCCAAAAGGTGTCAATAAGATTCTATTTTTTCCCACTTTTAAGGTAAATATTATGAACTACAAATCAAATTTAGGATGATTAGAGAACTAATAGCATGCATCTATAAAGTTTACATATTCTTACTCAATTATACTGAGCCTGACTTCTTCAAGTTACGATGATATGAAGTCTGCCTAAGTTTCCAAGTTTCAGAGAAGTCTTACCTTTGAAGTTACAAAGAAACGCATTTGAGGAAGCATAAACGACATAAAACTAAAACCCAAAAAAATGCAATCAAAAATTAAAATAAATGCACAAATGAAACTCATTATATGCAAGTTTCTATATGAGGCATCAATTTAGTCAAGCATATGTTCTTGTCTGAATCAGAATATGTCAACAGTATAATCACTCAGGTGGTGATCATATGAAAGAAAATGGGATAAATACTATTCTCTACCCACCAGCTGTAATTCAGAACACAAACATGATATTGAAACAGAATCCAGTCTCAAATGCAGGTAAAGTATAAGGGGATACAAGGTCATCAATAGTTTACTAATTCCTTATTAAATAAAAAAATGAATCTGGATTTAGGAACATTATGCAGAATTTGAGGATATATATATGTAAACCCAAAGCCTGAAGCTTATCTTTGGAGAATGAGTTAAAATTGAGAAAAATTTTCCCTTAAAAATATGAAGTACAGGGGCGCCTGGGTGGCTCAATCGTTAAGCGTCTGCCTTCGGCTCAGGTCATGATCCCAGGGTCCTGGGATCGAGCCCAGCCTCGGGCTCCCTGCTCCGCAGGAGGCCTGCTTCTCCCTCTCCCACTCCCCCTGCTTGTGTTCCCTCTCTCGCTGTGTCTCTCTGTCAAATACATAAATAAAATCTTTAAAAAAAAATACGAAGTACAAAAAGGAAGAATGGACCAAACAAACAAAACCTCCAAAAATAAACAAACAAAAGGAACCCAAAGAAGAAAAATTATTGTTGTATCAACCCCATGCATGCTGCAGAATGAGACTCTCTCCAATTAGCTTCTGTGGATTGTCTCATCTCAGACAATTAGAGCTAGTTGCACAAAAATTGTCTCATTCAGACCATGCTTTGAGAGGGTTTATAAGATCCCAACGGAGCTTCCAAACTTGCTTTGTGTTCCTAATTGAAAACTTAGAAGGTAATAACCTCCCGTCACATCATAGAAAGCCGAAAACCCTAGGATACAAAGCAGTTTCCAAAGAAATTTAAAATAAAATCATGTATCATTAAAAATGGAACAAAACAAACTAAGCACGTCTCCCAAAGAAGCAAAAACATGCCTTTGAAACAAACAGTAAGTCACCACTGTTCATTGCAGAGCGGCATGTCAGTTACAGAGTGGCAGAATGAATGTGCAAGTTGCCAAATTGAACTAATTCATGTTCTGAATTAAAATAAAACACCCTCAATGTTGTAGGCCACTTCTATTCACCAGCATTCCTAGGGTTTGCTGTGATCCGTCTTAGGAGACATGGAGGCACGGAGCAGCTGCTTTGGCTCATGCCCCACTCCTGGCAGGCACACTTCCATGCAGGATTCATTTTGTCCATCTAGTCCTCCTTCATGGAATGACCTACATATGCATACATGTGGCAAAAACTCCATGGATAAGGAGGAGGAAAAAGCTGCACAAATCCCATTACAATGAAATAACTAAAAAGCTGCCCTTGTGAGCAGAAGAAAAAATGTTACCTCAAGATCCACTTCCTAGGATAGCCTCAGTGCTTCTGGCTTCAGTTAGTAAAATTCCAGCAGGGAATTATATTCAGTACCCACCAATGGTCAGATCACTCTGACAACTGAAGATAAAATTTAATTGTCCCTTTCCAGAGAAATGTAAACTCCAATAAACTATTCATTTTATGTAAGTTAAATTCACTCATTTGCTCACATAACAATTGGTCAGAGAATGCTCTGTGCAAGGCCTTGGGTGAGGGTTTGTAAAAAGTATGAAGTTAAACTATATAGAGAGATCATTCCTCAAGGAACTTCTGGTATTGGGGAGGAGTTATGACATGCACAAAAATCGCTATGGGAAAATACAGTGTTGTGATGAGATTCATCAACATGCTTAAATCCAGCAATCAAATACAAATATGTATTGAGCACTAATTATGCAATGATTCTTTCAAGCACAGTGATTCTAAAGGACATATACATAAACACATATAAGATATTTTTACACTCAATGAGCCTGTACTATTTAGTTGGGTAAATAAAAGACAGATGTTAAAATATGCAGCAATCACATATCCTAATCACTTCTGGACTCTCAGCACCTGGCACATAGTGGCAGCTTGATAAATGTTTTGTGAAGTTAATTGTATATATATATATATATATATATATATATATCACACACACACACGTATGTATGTGGATATGTGTATATGCATGAATGTATGCATATATGTCATATTGTACTTGTTAAAAAAAGCCTGACACCTTTAAAAAATACCCCTACGTTCTTTTGAGGTAGTTCACTGAAATTAGCAAAGGAAGACTCACTCATTAATACAATCCTCCATTACAAGCACATTGACCAAAGAAACTTGAAACAACTATGAGAAGTAAATACTCACTTTAGGAAGATGCGCTGTGTGACATATCTACAAAAGAGGGCTTTAGCTCCAAAACCTAGGCTTTTATGTCGGATGTACAGTGCAGGTCTAAAGCCAAACCACGAAAGACAGATCATATTGAAACCTAAAAATGTATCTGCCCAGGAAGAATGCAGACTAGAAGTGCAACATTAGCTATTAATTCTCAACAGGACTCTAATGAAAGCGACTAGAATCATCTTCCACCTCTTCCTCTCTTGACTTATACAATCAGCCCCTAAGTTTTATCAATTCTTTATTACACTACCAATCAAATCCATATCTTCATGTTCCTTAATGCTACTGCTTCAATTCATAACTTCCTGGCCTGGACTGTTGGCTTCATTTCCCACCCTCTGCTCTCAGAGCTCTTTCCAACCTACCTGGTCAGGCTATTCCTGCTACACACCTGCTTAAATTCCTTCAGTTGTTCCCAAGTAATATTCCTATTTCTTCTCGTGTCATACAAAGCCCTTTGTGATATGGCTCCTATCTATCTTTTCCCACCTTTCCTCCTGACACTCTCCCTCCTTTCACCCATGCTGTGCCCAACTGTACGTGTATTCCAGCCACATAAACTCCTTCATGTGAAAACTACTGTAGTGTATAACTGTGATAGAATGTCCCCTCAAAGATTCCCACATCCTAATTCCCATAACCTGTGAATATGTTACCTTATATGGCAAAAGTGATCCTGCAGATGTAATTAAGGATCTTGAGATGGAGAGATTTTTCTAGATTAACTGTATGGACTCTAACTGTAATCAAAAGAATCCTTATGAAAGAGAAGCAGGAGATGAGAAGCAGAGAAGGAGACGTGACAATGAAAGTAGAGGTGAGAGAGAGAGAGAGTTTGGAAGATGTGTCACGGTATCTGAGTTTAGGAAGGAGCCACAAGCCAAGGAATGAAGATGGCTTCTAGAAGCTGGAGAATGCAAGGAAAGAGATTCTCCCCTGGAGGCTCCTCAAAGAATGCAGCCCTGCTGACACCTTGATTTTAGGACTTCTGACCTCCAGAACTGTAAGATAATAAATCTGTATTGTTTTAAGCCACAAAATCTATGGTAATTTTCAAAGGAGCAATAGGAACTGATACATTACACTTGTATATCTCATACCACGTATTTCTTTTGCAAGATCTTTAACAACAGAGACAGTATAGAGAGAGTTGTTTGTTCATCTTTTTAATCTCTCAGGGAATCCAGTCCAGTTGTTTGTGTAGAGTGTGCTCTGTGTGAAAGTATTTGCTAAATATGAAAGAGTAACTAGAATGGACTAGTAAATATGAAAGAACAATGCCTATAGTATTACCAATTCCAAAGTTATGATAGATACATGCGTTTTATAATGTGAAAAAACATGTGGCTACCAAAATCAGCAGTCCATATGTTTCTAAAACAATAATCACCAAAGCTATGGGGAAATTGTATAAACAATTTTCAGAATACAATTCATGGAAATGGAAAACAAAGAATGAAGTGATCAAACCTAACAATGATAAATCCTTTCACCTTGTTTCTTTTACTAAAATTTCCTGTCATTTAGTTTTTAAAATAAGGAATCCAAAAGTCAAATCTCTACAGCCAAATATCTAAACATTTTGACCTCTTTTATAGCCAGGATAACTGATGTCAGTCAATGTTATTGACCACATACTACAGTAGGAATTCAATAGATGTTTGTTAACAATTGTATACAGAACCTATTACTTTTGTCCATTGGGAAGATGAAGGAGCTTCCATGTGACATTAGGTCATAAATGCATAAAAGAAACTAACAAATGAATTCAGCTGTACACATTATATATAAGTACTCATAACTGGAGAGAGTTGGAGATTATCTTCAAACTTTAGAAAGACTGAAAAAGATAGATTGTATGTTAGTATTTGTGTATGTGTAATATATTCCTTTTATTTGAAAAGATATTTGTTTTGTTTTTTAATTTTTTTTAATTTTTATTTATTTGACAGAGAGAGAGACAGTGAGAGCAGGAACACAAGCAGGGGAGTGGGAGAGGGAGAAGCAGACTTCCCGCTGAGCAGGGATCCCGATGTGGGGCTCGATCCCAGGACCCGGGATCATGACCTGAGCCGAAGGCAGATGCTTAAAAACTGAGCCACCCAGGCGCCCCTGAAAAGATATTTGTAACAGCTACGGCCCTTTGGAAATTTTCATTTTATAAAAAATGAAACATGGCCAACCAGGAATTTCCTTTCAACTTGGACCTCATTCTTCTAGGATAGGCAGGTAAGAGCAATTGCTTTAATACCCATCACCCAGGTGGTGGGTATTAAGGAGGGCATGTGTGGTGATGAGCCCTGGGTGTTACACGCAACTAATGAATAGTTGAACACTACATCAATAACTAAAGATGCACTATATGCTGGCTAACTGAACATAATAATAAAAAATAATTTTAAATTAATTAATTAATTAAAAAAGAGCAAATGCTTTTTCAAGGCAACTTTGCCTGGTAACTAGTACTTTACATTTATTAGCTTGACTACACTCAGGACCCTCCACCTCATGTTCCATGCCCAGTCCTCTAGGAAATCAGGAAAATCTAAACAGTTTAGCACAGAGCCATCCTCCCATTTTCTTCATTTCCGTATTTCTACCAGCAGCTCTTATTTATATTAGTGAACAACTAAAAAATCTTCCTTGACTTTTTCTCCTTTTATTGCCTAAGTCATTACAATGACAAAACCTTTACGGCAACAACATATTACAAGAAGGAATTTTTAAAATACTTTATAATATGAATGTACTTGTGTACATAACTTGAACTTGATAATATAGGGCTACAAACTGACATGATTATATATTGGTAAAATACAGTATTTCTTCTGTCTCTTTAAAAACGCAATGAAAATTTCTATTATAAAATATACCCAAGAACGAACAGAAATCTACTTTTTTTTTCAAACCTACGGCAATGTAACTGGGGAAAATAAAGACTTGGAAAATATTAAAATCAATTAAAATAACATCTGATTGCATATAACACCCAGTGCTCCATTCAGTAGGTGCCCTCTTCAATACGCCAACAATGAATCATTGAGCACTACATCAAAAACTAATGATGTAACGTATGGTGATTAACATAATAAAATTTTTTAAAATGTAAAATAAAAAAATAACATCTGAAAAATAATTCATTAGAAGTTTTCTTTCCATGTTTATTTTCTCCTTTTTGTTTATTCCTGTATTTTCACCAACTCTGAAAAGCCACCAGATGGCGATGGAGAGTCCAACCAATTCTTTTACAGAATGTATTTATAGGAAGAACTGGAAGAATCTTCTTCTCAATTTGAAATTGTCCTTTTCTTCTGATATGAATATGTGTTGATGAAAAAATATGAATTAATCAGAGTATGGAAACCTTTTCTTATCAATTATGAAAATAATTTTCCTTTATCATTCACATGTTTGTGTCATACGTGGAATAAAAACTAAATGGAATATGCTGTTAGTAATCAAAGTAAAATGCCAGTGACAGAACTTTACTGAAATCCAGGTAGCAATATTAATGGGGAAACATTTTAGTACAGTTAGTATATAAATAATAATTGAATAGTGTTTAGGATGCCCACAAAAGGCTTACAGACAGACACTCTTTAAAGAAATGTTTATATATAACCCTCAGATTTTAAAACTTGGCAAAGTTATCCATTGTCATTGCCTTAAGGCAACATTTTCCATGCAAGTCAGCACTTCAGATATTTGAAGAGACTATAATTCTACAAAAGGAAATCTGCCATAAATAAGCAAAAATAGGCTAAAACACAGTTTAGCACTGTGAACTGCCAAACCAAATTTCACTTAGATACATCACTACCTGCAAGAAAAAGTACCTTATCTTTATTTTAGCACTGTAACTATATACCATGTGCTTTTTTAACCAAAAACAATTTTTTTTTCTTAATTGAACTTTTGTTTTAAACAGATAGCCTCCACTCTGCAGTGTTAGGACAAACTACGTTGCATAAAGTTAAATGTAGCCAGGGAGTATTCTGGCTATAAATTCTGGTCATCTAAATCTATTTGATCAGGGCGCCTGGGTGGCTCAGTTGGTTAAGCAACTGCCTTCAGCTCAGGTCATGATCCTGGAGTCCCTGGATCGAGTCCCTGGATCGAGTCCCGCATCGAGCTCCCTGCTTGGCAGGGAGTCTGCTTTGCCCTCTGACCCTATCCCCTCTCATGTGTTCTCTCTCATTCTCTCTCAAATAAATAAATAAAATCTTTAAAAATAAATAAATAAATCTACTTGATCAATTTGTAAATACGTACAATATGTTACAGAAGAAAAGGTGTCTTTTTATATACTATGTACTGAAGGTGTTCAATAAATGCTTGTGAAATGAACACAATGATAAACTTCGATTTCTAGTGATGATAATGTAGCTCAAAATTTTTCATTTATGAAAAAGGAAACCAAGGTCTGAAGGGTTCAGGGACTTGTCCCAATCAACATAATGGGATTGAAATCCAAGTTTCTTAATTTCCATTTCTGTAAGTCTCGTAATACTCACCAAAACAATCTAAACTATTAAGGAGGTCACATGTTGGGATGAACACTACGTGTTATACACAACTACAGAATTGTTGAACACTGCAACAAAAACTTATGATGTACTATATGCTGGCTAAGTGAACATAATAAAAAATATATTAAAAAAATAAATTATTTCTGGAAAAATAACTCAAAAGCATGTGTTTTTAGTGCTCAGCAATGTAGAAAAAATTTGACATGTCACTTATCAGTTTATCTGTACAAATGGCCGACAATTTATGATAGTCAACATGAGGATTAACCATGACACATTTTAATACCCTGTAAGCCACCTTTCCCATTTGTTTGTATGAAATAAGGGAATGAAAGTTGAATCAGTATTACCCTACCTTCAGGAGATTAGTCTAGGCAAACATTTCAAATCTAAGTAAAAGAATTTTTGGGTGGAGAAATGTTTTCCTTTCTATAGTACAATTATTCTCATTATCATGGATTACCAAGAGTTTTACTCTTGTTTTACCTTAATAGAAAAAATAATAAAATAACTTCTAAGAGTTAAGCAAACTTTATAAAATAAACAGCCATTATAATATACTGATTTTGTATAATACACACACACACACATAAATAAAACCTGACAATAGCTTTCAGATCTCAAGATCATCCTAAATTATTGAAGCAGACCCTAAATCTAGTGACAAGTGTCCTTATAAGAGAAAGGCAAAGGGAGATTAGAGATATAAAGGAGAAGGCCATGTGAAGATACAGGCAGAGAGACTGGAACTATGCAGATACAAACCAAGGAACACCTGAAGCCACCAGAAGCTAGAAGAGACAAGGAAGGATTCTCCCACAGAGCCTTCAGAGGGAATGTGGCCTTGCCGACACCTTGATTTTGGACTTCTAGCCTCCAGAACTGTGGGAGAATAGATTTCTATTGTTTTAAGTCACCCAGCTTGTGGTAATTTGTTAATGGCAGCCACAGGAAACTAGTATAACTCCAGACCAATAAATCCATCAGCTCGGTATTTTCAGTGATTGCCGCAGCTCATATGTTACAAACTCAACTCATTCAATCATCTCTCCCTGAAAGGAAAAAAAAAAAAAAAAAGCCCCTCCTCCTAATTGGTGACATCATCAATATAATTATTTTCAAGTTATTTCACAATCTATCTCCAAACATTCACTTGTCCACATTTACTTTTCTCCAGAAACATGTTTTCAGTCCCTTTGACTGCTTTTCAGGCCCTTAGTGTAGCTCGATATGATTTTTATTGAGTCCCTGACTGATCACACTGGAATCCCAATACAGTCTTTTCCTACCGAGAGTATTATCTGTTCAAAAACAGATCTGACCATGCCACTCACATGTGTTACCCTTTATAGCTTGACTCTTTGTGTGTCTTTTCTTTTCTGTAAAGGCAGCTTTACTGATGAAGTGGCACAAACATTTGTGCAGCACTACTGCATATTTATCAAGGAGTTTCATCTTTATGGTATATAGAAGACACCACAATGCATAGATCTGCCAAATCTGAGGCCCAACCTCACAGACCAAATTTACTACTAAAGGGATTTGCAAAATAATTAAATATCTCAGTCAAAACTTTCTGTTCTACAAAATGAAATCCAAAATCTCCTGGCAAGGCATATGAAACTCTTCATACTCTGTGCTCAATCTTCTTTTTGGGCTTCATCTTAATCAGAAAGACTTCCCTACTGTTTTATTTAAATAAGCGGTCCTTTTGAGTTTCTGTTCTTTGGAAACTTTTAATATGATTGATGACAGCTAATCCTATTACAGAATTATTTTCTCTACCTTTATTTTTTCAAACGTCCTTCTAATCATCAAACTCAATGGATTCTAACTTTAAAGTTGTTCTTCTCTCTTGTTCTTACTGCTGGTACTTTGAGTCAGGAAATCATTTTTGTGTCAGGCAGTTTTGATTGAAAGAAACAGACAAAAAAATGGCGATATTTTTGAGAGCACATTTGCAGGGTGCAGATGAAACTTAAAAGTTATCAAGATTCAAAGCATCACTAGAGTCTTTCTTATCCTTCTTCTTCCCTGTCTCCCTTTTTCTCCGCCGTTTTCTTTTCCCTTTTCCTCCTATTCTCCCCCACTACTTCTCTTTTTTCATAGATCACAGATCACATGGTCCCCTTCAGGAAAAAAATTTCAACTTCCCCCATTCCTATCTAGCTCCTGACTGACCACCCATTCTCTAATCTCTAATCCAAATGCAGTAAGAAATTTGTTTGACTAACTGAGGTAATTATCAGTCATGGTAGAAAGCATAATGCACCCACCTCCCCAAAGATGTCCACATCACAATCCCTGGAACATATGGCTTTGTTACATGACATGGCAAAAGGGACTTTGCAGATCTGATTAAATTAAGGATCTAGAGATTGGGAGATTTTCCTGGATTACCTATGCAGTTCCAATGTAATCACAAGGGCCCTTAAAAGGTAAAGAGGAAGGTGGGGAAAGTCAGAGCCAGAGAAAGAGATGTGACGATATAAGCAGAAGTTGCAATGACGGGGGACCATGAGCCAGAAAATGCAGGTAGTCAATGGAAGCATGAAAATAGCCTGAAACAAATTTTCTAGAGGCTGCACAAAGAACACAGTCCTACCAACCTATTTCAGACATCTGACCTCCACAATGGTAAGATGATAAATTTGTGTTGCTTTAAGCCACTGAATTTTTTGCTTATTTGTTAGGATACTAACACAAAACTGTCCCTAATTTCCAAGCCACATCAAAGATCATCTTCAAGCCTACAGTAAATTCATCACGGATCAGGGGCTCATCTGCTTGTCCTCCAGTTGTCACCTCTGTGCTATCTCTAGAATGAATATCAGTTTCTTAACATGACTTAAAATGCTCACCATCGACTGGCTGCTCACTTCCGCCCCTACTCCTCATTTCTCCCTTTACATACATAGAAGGATATATCTTTTATTATCCCTTTGATACAATGTCACACTGATATATTTTTTAACTTGGAGTATTCCTCTTCCATTTAAATTCTTTTCAACTTGCAAGACTCATCCATATTGACTTTTATCTTCTCCATGTAAATTCACCATGAACCAGGCATCAGTCTCCACAAATGACATTAATCTACACCAACTCTATATAAAATTGTACTGACAACTAAAGGTGAACAGGTTTATGGTGAAATTTTTAGGTATATCAGATGATTATTAAACAAATATACTGGATAATTCTGTCAGGGTTAAGTTCCATTTATTCATTAGATTTAGTCTAATTCAAGACATTATTTCAAATGAATAATAAAATTATTCTAGATCTAACTTCAAAATTTATTTTAAAAACAAGATACACTAGAAGGGGGGAATTTTTTTCCAAGAAAAAGTAAAGTACATTTTTTTCCTTCAAAAAGTAAAGAAACAAAGCCTCAGAAGTTTGCTCTTATAAGCTATCCCAAAGGAAAAACAGGAGAAATGCTTCATACTTTCTGACATATTTGGCAAACTGGGAATAAACACATGGTAACATAATAAAAGGCAGATGTTGGGGGACTAGGTTGTTTCTTAATCATGTGGAATTAAGCTCACTGATTTTCTGGAATGCCCACGAGGCTGACACACATATATCACACTGGCATCAGACGGAAACACCCCACCAAAACTTTCTCAGTTAAATCTAAACTTTACACAGTAGCATAATTTATTTCCCTAAAAGAAATGAAGATCCAGAAATAACAAATACAAAGATTAGAGCCTAAACTGTATCTTTGGTGATTTAACTACCATTATCTTGTATAAATTATTTGGGCTTAGAGTTACAAGTCAACGAAAACCTCTTGAGAGACTTCCTCTTGCTGTCAGAAAGAACTGCATCTAAATCATTTTACACAAACAGGTGTCTACTGTCATGTTCTAGAATGAAGAGAAGATAAATTCCCTGTGGTAAACCTTTTACTCTCTAATAGCTGGCTGTTTTTAGTAGCTTTTACACATCCTAAATACCTTCTAGAATAAGATACACTCTTTGGTTTGTAGTACTATAGCCACCTACTATTCTCCATATGCTCTAATAATTGTAAATACTTTTTTTTTCCTATACTGAAGTCAGTTGCTTATTTATTGTGTATCCGTAATCATGAACTACACCCTTTACACGGTGGCATATACTGAACAATACCATTAAAACCAAAATGTTGGCATAATGACAATACTTCTTTAAAGCAGCACTAAATGTAGTAAAATTCCAATGCAGTAATATTTAAAGAATCATTTTCCTTCCCTTCTAGCACATTTTGAACTGCACTTCAAGCTCATGAAGACACTCATGATTTGCAAAGGTTCACTGTCTTCATATAAACCCTAGCGTATCTTAGATACTGCTTATTCCGAGTTTATATCTTTTACTTCAACTAGTCTCATATTATACATTATACCAATTTCTATTTAAGAAAAAAAGTTTTTTTCCAAATCCTTCTCTATTTCATTCTACCTTTATTTTTGTAACACTTGTACCATCCTCACTGATGTAACCCAGCCTGAACATTAAAGTCACTCATTCATACATTCATGTAATCATCATTGCATGAAGACATTTTATGGAATCCAGACTGAAACACATATCATATGTGGCACTGTGAAGGTTATAAGCATATATAAATCAGGGTATTTGCACTCATATTTTGGAGATGGATATGAGCTCAGGGAGAAACAAACAAAAGGTCTGGATACCTTTCTCTTCCCAATTCTCTATATCCAGGTCCCTCTGGCTTCAATTTATATTCCACGACCCAAACTCTTGGGCCAAATCACAACTTACACTTTAGTTCCCCAAAATACTATACCCATACTTTGTACATAACAGTCCTTCAACAGCTTATATTATGTCCCTGCCTCTGAATCATAATCCAAATCCTCTTAATCACACAAAATAAAAAATATGTAATAGCCATTATGAACGGAGACCATGCTACACTCTTGAAATAACCATTTGAAGACATGGTATTTCATGGACTTTAACCCTTCAAACAAAGTAGTAACAGTATTTTTGTAGTTAAAAAAAGTTCTACAAACACACAGTGTGGGAATATTCAAAATAGGTTCAATTGCAGACAAATACACTAATAAAAAAAAGGACAGAGGGGTGGAAGGAGGGAGGGAAGGAGGAAGGGAAAAGAGGAGAAAGCAAAAAGGAGGCAGCAAAGAGGAGGAAAGGAAGAAATGAAAAAAGGAAAGAAAAAGAGGGAAGAGAAAAGGGGACACACACACACATACACATTAACAAGAACATTAAGCAAACCTTTCTGAACTGGTAGAGATACAGACCCTCCAAGCAAGCATCTGCTTAACATGATTTTTGTACAGAATTCTACAAATGACAGCAACTCAAATGTTTATTTAGTGAATTGCTACAGTGCTTCATAAACTAGAGGAGAATGGGTATTACTGATAGTCTTTGCCTCTTTCTTCAAGTGCTGCTTATAAAAACTAAAAACAAGGTAGAAAATTGTTCCAAAAGAAAATCTATTGGGTACAAAGGTTGAATATCTACTTCCACTGATATTAAAGGCCTTCATTCTAAATGTAGGCAAAACTTTAGAACATGACCTGAGACACTAGATTCAATCCTTGTTATAATCATATATATACCCGAAGTGATATCTAAACCAAAACATCATAAAACTCAATTTTTAGTATTTCAATCAAGGATGTTATGATGACATAACTTCATTATATTTAATTTGTTCCTTAAATTCATAGCAATGGGGGTGTAAGACAATGACGTAATGCATGGTGATTAACATAATAAAAAAATGATCAAATGAAAAAAAATTACATCTCCAGCTTGTTTATGAAGAGATCCTATTGCTTTCAAGTAAGTTCTGTTAATGAGAAACAAATACCTACTTCTACATTTTTATGGAATAACCATATGTGTTTATCTAAAGTCAATGCTATACACAAGTAATGTGACATAAAAAATTCAACATTACTAATATGTATTATAATATTTAATATGCTCTTGGTTATTAAAGTATCTAGTTCTGGTTTTCTAGTAATCACAGTGAATTAAAAATAATATTCTAGCAAAAGACACATGAAAAGCTTTGGGTTTAAATGATGTTAACTGTATTTTCAAAAAGATTTATAAAATTAAAAATAAAAAAGAAATAATAAGAAGAAAGAACAAGGATAAGTAGCCCTCTTGGTTAATATGTGAGATCAAACATCAAAAATTGATTTTTATTCCCTGGCCTTGATGCCTCTGGTTTTATAGGTTGGACCAGGCATGAAGACTGAGCCATTTATCTTTTAAGGAGAAGATGGCAAGCGCACTCCTTTTCTACTTGATCTATGGAGATCAGTAATGATGCTCTTCAGTAAGCTACATATCTGCTTCTCTCAACAAAGGTGCCATGGTAACAGGCATCAGCTGAAATGAGTGTCAGCTATGAAAGTATATGGATAAATTAATATTATTTATTCCTAAATTGCACGCTTAATATTCAAAATTAATATTAAAAAATCATACAAACAAACCTTCATCCAGCTGGGTCTTAACACACATAGTGGGAGAAGCTATCTTAATTCACATTACACAGAAAAATAAATCAAACCTGCTGCTTAGTCTCATTATCTGTCCTATTTATCATTTTTACATTATGATAGAGAAAACACATTTGGCTTGGGAGGTATTAAGTAGCCATGTGACAACTATATTTGTAAATAGAGGAGAACAAGGTCTCAGAACTTCTGCCAAACTTAGAGCAGCATTTTATTACCACCCTCCCAAAATAATTATATCATTAAAATAAAAATTGATTTTGAGACAGGTCATTGAGTTTTCTCAGGTCTCTGGAGCAGAAGGAGTTATGAATTTTCCAACTGTCCCACATTTCTAGCTCTGCTCCCTTGCTACTCAAACAAACAAAGTAAATCCCAATTTAATAAAAGTTTTTCCCCAGATTAGAATTTATATAGAATGCACCTTTCACCACTGTTTGATGGTGGAAAAAAAGTCACATTTGCACTTCAATACATCAATCTTATATCTGACATACACAAAAAGAACTGAAAAAAATTTTATGTAACCAAGTATCATAACCAGAAAAAATTAAGTTTTTAAGATTCATTCAATATTTCTATTTTGAATAGTTTCATTTTGTTATAATACTTAGACAGTTAAGTGTTTCCCTTCTATGTGGCCAGTATCTCAAAGATCCATATTAAGTGCTTTTAATGTAAATTGCCATTGGAGAAAATAACACTGTTTTAGAAATTACCAGCTTCCTTCACGACTTGCTCCCTCTTGTACCTACAGTAACCCCCATAGGTTTCATTGCAAGTGGCAGACAAAGAAATAAAAATAACTGGTATTTGCCAGTAATCCACTTGAATTACAAAAGCCACTACATCATAATCCTGCTCTAAGGTTTTCTCCATTTAAAAAAATCCACCAAGAGGAACATATGAAATAATGTGTCAACATAGAAACATTATTTTTTCACATTGTCTACAACCACATCAATGGCAGATAAAACAGCTGTACAGTAACCAAAAAGTTCTAGAGCCAAGAGGCTCAGGAAAATTCCTTTAACTCTCAACCCTGCATCATCTCCTTGTCCATGCACAAGTACCCCTCAATTCCTACCCAGACTTTCACCCAAGGGAGGTGGGGGGCTCATGATAGCAGACTTGTTCTCTACTTCCCTTGCATGTGGCCTTTTTCATTAGATAATCAATATGAGTTTGAAGCCTCTTAACCTAAGGGACTGAGAATGGTTGCTGTAGCCCCATCTAGGCCATTTCATTCCTTCTCCTTTCTGAATTCCCAAGATACTTTTGTTTATCCAATTCTTGATAATCACAACACCTTGCAGCCTCTTGCACATTATCTCCTCTTTTTCTCACTGTCTCTCTAGTACTAACATACAACACATTCTAGTTCTAGCAACTAAACACATTTCTTCCTCCATTACACTCAAAAGCTATAGCTTCAAAAATTCTGTAACCCCCACATAAAATGTGAGCGTGGCAAGGCTTTATATTATCAGTCACTTATCAGACAAAATAAAACTTCATACCAGTAACAGTATTTATACAATTGCCTCATACATTTCACTCACTCCAAGTATCAACAATCAGCTGAAAACCAAGATGTCTTATAACACAAAGTTTTCCATAAGTTTCAACATTATTCTATTTAGCAGCTCCTTTCCTATTACCAGTCTACCTCTATACTTTCTACTAACATGTTAGGATGTTCCTCCATGATATTTTCTTTAATAACTCTGGTGCTTTAAATACCTGCAAAATAATCCAGCAAATCAGCTGAAGTACAACACTAAAAAGAATCTGCCCTAAGCATAACTGATACTGAAATGGTAACAGTAAAGTTAACACGAAAGTAAGTCACAATGTTTCCATGCAAAAGTTAAAATGACACTCTTTATAAAAGAATATTGAAAATCATACTATAAAATGAAATAAAAGTACAAGCTTTTGGTATTGAATCCCTTCAAATTCATATTAATTGATGATATAAACCACATTTTTTCAATCTATTTTCACCTTTCTAATTCCCTGTGAATAAGCTCCATTCATTTAAAAATATGTCTGCAATATTTCCACAACACGGGCCCCCATTAATTCTCAATCTCTCCACAAATGGCACATATATGAATGTAGCACCATCACTTCAAGCCATAAAAATGAGAATAAAGGAAGATACACTGCTTACCAGAGCCTCTTTTGGTCACAACCTTCAAACTCTGAGTAAAAGTAGCATATAAGAGAATCAAGTGTGGAATCGGAGCTTTCATCTTCCAGGTTTTAAAGGCTGTTCCCTAAAGCAAAGATAAAATGAGAAACATATTTTTTTTAAATATATAGCAATATGTTAAGATTTTTGTTTGACTTTTGATCATGCACACAATTGGGGCAATGGGTATCACAAGAGTGAAGAATGTGAACAGGATCTGTATCATGTTTTCCTTTATGTTGTGGTTGCTAAGTAAAATCCAAACAGGTAGTGCCAAAATTATTTTTCCATAAGGCCCCTAACATGTTTTAAAATCTTAAGATCCCTTAAAGGGTTAGAATTTTTTAGAGTACCTAACTGCATTTAAGTAAGTGGAAACAATCCTGTCAAAAAGACTATTTCACTAACAACTTATTTCTAATATAAATTACTAAACACATTTTTTAATGTTCCATGGTACAATAGAATATGATTTTATTCTGTATCATTCTTCCCAGTCAAAAAGAAATCATAAATTCTATGCCTCTAAAGATTTAATTTTAATTTTACAACTATCTTTCAAAAATCTCTAAAAGATATTTCAAGAGAATTTTAAGACTCTGTCTCTATTGAAAATAAGTACACTGTCTCTGAAAGCTATGGAAAGATACATCATTTCTTCCTATTACAAGTACTAGAAGGGACATTAGCCTAGTATCTGGATTTCAAAAGGGGGAGAGATTCCATCTGAAATTAACTGAAAAGAAACACTATCTTTCTTGGAAAAATCACCCCTCTTTTATTTTTGTCTAAGACTGAGATAGTAGAGGTGAAAGACTGAATTTCAAAAAGTAGCAAGTCAGAACACAGTTCAAATATATTGTCAATCCATGACAGCACAAGTTTCTTTGCAAGACAGTTGAGGACTGATCGTATTCAGCTTTCAATCACTATGACTTTATTAAAAATGAGGAAGCTGAAATGGTGGTTTGACAGTCACATATTTTGCTCTCCTACTGCCACAGATACCTCTGAATTTTTTTTACCTCTGAATATTTCTAAATGAGTAATTCATTCGCATCAATAAAAGTCTGTTAAGACACATTTTAATTCACAAAACAAAATCCCTATCTATTCACTTGCAGTAAAGTGATACCATCATCTTTTTAGTCAGAAAGTCAGTGAATTTTTAAAATAAGCACTGTGAATAAGCTATTTTAACTCCAGCTCCTTTAAATGACAATAGCCTAGGCGTGCCTGGGTGGCTCAGTCTTTAAGCATCTGCCTTCAGCTCAGGTCATGGACCCAGGGTCCTGGGATCGAGCCCCACATCGGGCTCCCTGCTCGGCGGGAAGCCTGCTTCTCCCTCTCCCACTCCCCCTGCTTGTTTCCCTCTCTCGCTGTGTCTCTCTCTGTCAAATAAATAAAATCTTTTTAAAAAAATGACGATAGCCTGTTTCGGTTTTCTAAAGAAGGACTTTGAGTTCACATAAAGACACAAATGAAACCTAGTGTGAAAAGCCAACTCATCAAATGCATCTGACGAACTGCCACATGACAGTGCAAGCCTGAGTCATGGATTCCTAAACCCTGAATCCCATTTCCAAGCCACTGCACTAACTGGAGTGGCAGGAAATCTTCAAGTTGCTATCTTCAGCCTTCAGGTTAGCAGTGAGAATCAGTTCGTCTCTCAGTGGGAGTTTCATCAGCACTACCCAAACAATTCCAGGATCCAACTATACACTGCAAGACCTTCCAGCTTAACTATCTTATTACTTTACTCTTGTTCAAAATACTACTTCCCCACTCATTTCATTTCTATAAGGCACACAAGCTAGTTCGCAATTTTATTTCTTAAAACTCAATTGGTTTGGAAAGCATCAGTTTGGTAACGTCCAGATCCTTAATTGAGCCTCTTGAAATGCCGTGTATTAGGGGAAAAAATATGTAGCAATTCACAGATTCAACATCTTGGTCAATCTACAATAATAATCTTTACAAACCTCTTTGACATAATTTATTGTATCTTATCTTGAAAGACAGATCAAATATATCTAGTCATAGACATCCAAGCTTTGCTGTACTTGTTGCATGATTAAAATCCTTACCCACAAATCCCAATGCCAACTATATATAAATATAGTGATGTTGTTATGTACATTCTTATTGTCACATGGTGGTTCATCCTATCAATGATCTAATTTCAAGTAGCTTCAAATTATGGATGGATGGACCTGAAATTATCTGCCTATTTCCTATTAATACCATCACCATATGACGCCATGTGAACCACTACTAAACCCTACACAAAATGAACATATTACAGTGGTTATGAGCAATCAGTCAGTCTAGGTTCTTATTCCATTTTCACCACCTATTAGTGGTGTCATTTTGGGCAAATAAACTCTCTGTGACTAGTTTCTTCATTTGAAAAATAGGTATCACTACAGCATATAGCATAGTACCCAGAAGAGCACTGGCACACACAACGAAGTCAAGAAATGAAAGCTGCGGTTGTTACTGTTTACACTGCAGTTGATTGCTGTTACCATTACTGTTAACACTCTCATAGACACAACTCACATCCTCTCACCTGAGACACTTCCTAGATATACCAGCTTTCTTTACATCCTACCTCAAGCTATTAGCTTATCACTTTAATTATACGTCTTTCTATCTTCCCAGACTTGAAGTCCCACCAGGGTGAATATGTTTAATTCATCTTTTTATTTCCAATGCTCAGTAAATTTTAGCTGAAAAAGTGAATGAATGACAGACTGAATGTGGCTGCTATTACATGAAGTTGAATTCTGGCATTCAAACTCATCATTTGGTAAACACTTATTAAGCATATCCTATTTACAAGATGCTGTGCTATGGTGTAGTGGGGACACAAAGACAATGCAATGCACTCTAATAAAGAAGGCTTGTAGGCCAATAAAGGAGACAAACGCTTACCTACTTAATTAGACCGGCCCTATTGCCATATGGTGAGTATAACGTGCTGAGGGAGTAGAGGGAGGAATCTATTAATTCTACTTCAGGTTGGTCTGGCGAAGTCACAGCAAAGAGCTTTCAGAGGAAGAAGCATTTCAGTTAGGTCATAAAGGAAAGTTTTGTTTTGTTTTGTTTTTTAAGGTAAAGGGACTTCTGGGTCTAGGATAAAGTAGAAGTGAAACTGTCACTCTGGTAGGAAGAATAATGCCTGCCCACAAACACGTTCACATCCTGAAACTAGTGAACATGTTACCTCACATGTCAAAGGGATTTTGCTGATGTGGTTAAATTAAGGATTTTGCGATGGGAGATTATGATTCAAGTAAGCTCAATGCAATAAAAAGCATCCTTATAAAAAGGCAGTGAAAGAATGATATTCATAGAGACAGATTATAAGGATGGAGGCAAAGGTCAGAGATTGGAGTGATGCACGCTAAAGATGGAGGAACAGGACATGTGCCAAGGAATGACTTTGGCCAAAACAAGCTGGAAAAGGCAAGGAAGCAGATTCTCCCCTAGAACTTCTAGAAAATATGCAGTCATACCAACACCTTGATTTTAACCAAGTGAGTCCAATGCATTTTGAACTTCTAACCACCGTAATGATAACATTAAAAATTGGGGTTGTTTTAAACCGCTTAATTTGTGGTAATTTGTCACAGGAGCAAAATGAAACTAATACAGAAAGGATGTGAAATGGCAGGTTCCAGTAACAAAGTATAAATAAACCACAGGTTGTGAGCTATAGTGACAGAAATTAAAGATGTCAGGGGTGCTGGGTGGCTCAGTCAGTTGAGCGTCTGACTCTTGATTTCGGCTTAGGTCATGACCTCAGGGTCATGAGATCGAGTAACACATCAGGCCTGGCACTGGGCGTGAAGCCTGCTTAGGATTCTCTCCCCCTATCCCTTTGCCCCTCCCCCATCCCTGCTCTCGCACACACACTTTCTAAAAAAATAAGAAAACATAAAAATATTTAAAAAAATAAAGATGTCAGTGTGAGATTGTTAATAGCAAGCTATCCTAGGTAAGAATCTGGGACTTTTTCCTCATGCCCCCTACAATGTTTTTCACTCATATACTGTCTAACTTCATCCAAGAATATTTCATGCAGCTTCACTTTCTTAACCTCTTTATCATGAAAACATTCTGTACACTGAATGTTTCCTCAGAATACACATGACGACTCACCTTAAATTCTGATCTATCCCCTTTCCACACAATCCTAGGAATTCTTTGCAGTATAGACAACGAAGAACCAATGGATGCTTGTAAGTGAAAAATCTTAGCTGTTTTAGAAAGCATAGTCTAAAGGTGGAAGAAACTAGTTAGCAGGCAGTGGTATAGGAAGAAGAAGGAGGTCTGCCTTAATACAGTAGAGATAAATGCTGAAAAAACAATGTATTTGGGAATAACAAGAGTTCAGGGATATTAAAGGAAGTGGCATTAAAAGCAAGCTTTGAAAGTGGGTCTGAGGCATTTATTTTGAGCAACTAGGTCTATTACGATCCTATTTACCAATATATAGAAACAAAAAAGACATTTTACGCACTGAGGATGGAGAAGTATATGAAATTATATTTGAGGCACATCAATTTTAAACAGCCTGTGGAATCTCCTACTAGAATTGTCTTGTAGTTAATTAAAAATATTAGCCAGAAGCTCAGTGTAAAGATGGAAAATGATAATATTGTAATTTTAGCTGAAGTTAAAGACATGGGTTACAATAAATGGGAAGAAAGCACAGAAAACACAGAGGAGAGGGCTTACATTTTCACCTCTGGAGCCTACAAATGTTTATGAGACAGCAAAGGGACTCAAAGGGAGAAGAAGGGAAAAAATCAGACAGTAAAGGGAGACCTTACGTATTATAAGGATAAAAAAAGACAAACCTAGCTTTAGATTTAAGATACTGCCACTGATACTGGCTACTCCTTTGATTAAACAAATGGGGGCATAATCAGAGAATTTAATGAGGAAAATAAGCTTCATTTGCTTGTTCCTAAATGGTAAGACGCGGAGTCCATAGTTCAGAGTAGAGAAGCTGAGGGATAACTTAGTTGAGAATGAAGAAGATCTAAACTGAAGCCAAGAGAAGCAGAGCCAGAGGAAGATGAATCTAGAAAGGAGAGATATTAGTATGGGCAAGTTGGGACACCCTTTACAAGCAGAAGGGAAAAAAGTATACAGGATGAATACAAAGTCCAGTTTGGAAGTAAAGTGGAGGGAAGTGGCACGGTTTGTTTTATTCCATTTTCATTGTAAAGCATACAGAACTGGTTTTAGAATGAGAACGAAGTGGGTTAAGAGTCTTACTGTAGGTTAGGTTAAGCAAACAACTTCGTATCTTTAAGTCTCAGTTTTCTCATCTACAAAACATGGACATGAGTATGTGAGATATTTATTTCATTTTAGTTTAATTCATTGTTGACATACCATTCCCAAATAGTGAGGGAGCAAATTCCTACTTCAAACTTTTATAACCTTTAAAGAATTGTCTTTATGGTATCTACCACAGTGTTTAACAATGACATTTCACTATATACATTTTAAAATGCTAACTCTCTTCCTAGGTCTCCTTTCTCTCCACTCTTGCCTGGTATGGAAAAATTGTGCTCGAAAAATGGTCCATTATATTTTATTTAGTCCTTAAAGTTTTTACGTTGCTAAACTCAAAAGTATACCATTTTCCACTCTTATAGGTATCCATTTGTGCATGACACAAAGTATTTTACCCGGCACAATTTACATAAAGCAATTCATGTTAAAGCTGTGGTAAATATTTCCTATGGAGATGATAAACAGACGTTCTTAAAGACTCTGCAACTAAAAGTTACCAAAAAAGCAAAATATTTAAAATTAGCCCCAGAGAAATGTGTTTCTTCTGTCATGAACTTATGACAATTACTTTTTTTCTAATTTAAATACTATTAGGCAACATATAGTACACATCATTAGTTCCAGATGTAGTGTTCAATAATTCGTCATTTGTGTATAACACCTAGTGCTTATCAAAATTATCCTCAGGAAAATCCAACCACTCAGAATTTATGAAGACATCTAAACATTTACTTTTAAATTTGAATGCCTACCATGTTTCAGATACTGTTTTAAGTGTTAAGAATACAAAACCATTAGGAAATGGTCACTGTAGCTAAGGAAGAAAGACATGAGAAATCAATGATTATACCAAAGGGATAGGTGTCAGACGAATTCTCAAGTCTATGGAACATGCTCAGTACAGCCTGGAGGGGTCATGAAAACAATCTCGGAGAAATGTGACATTTGAGCTAACTTTGGGCCAGGGTAGAAAGGGTTTAAAAAGTGATGGACAATAGATGCAGGTAGAAGAGAATAAAAAGAGTGCAAGATGCATCTGAAAAACCACTAGTGAAAATAAAACTATATACTTGACAACCTATTCAATATGGGTTGAAGAGTAGGCAAGTGTGTATGTTTAGATCATCAAAATGAAGTATTAAGTCATTAGAAAATTGTTTACAAAATGGTCCTGGTAAACCAAGTTCTGGTTTTTGTTTTTTTAACACAATCCTAACCAGAAGATCATTCACTCCTAAAGAGCCTGGCTGGCAAGAGAATGTTAAAGTTCCTGACCGTATAACTAAGACCAGTAATGATACGCAGAAGTTAATTCATAACCTGGCTAAAAGACCAAAATGTCAGTAAGATCATCAATCATATGGTTCTTGACAAATTTCCCTATAAGGTCATAAGAATATGATAATGAACAGTCAAATAACTCTTCAAAATGAATGGTTTCCATATTTAAATAATGTCCTGAGAATTATACATAGAATAGTTTGCTGTACAGCAACCTGGCATAAAATGCTATGGAATGTTCTGCAAACAGACTGGAGTAGTGGCTGCAGTTACGGTGGAATAACTGGCACACCTACTGAGTGGCACCAGGGAAGTCTGAAAACTTGTAGAAGGATCCTGTACCTTTAGAAAGGGCTTGGTTCTCATGAAATCTGAACCACATCCTTGAGCGGGTGGGAAGCCAGTGGTGTTTGCAGAAGTGAATGTCATAACCAGCTTTGTATTAGAAAGAACAAACTGTAATCTGCTAAGAAAGTAAGATCAATAATATAAACAAAATCAAAAGTGAAAAAGATGATATAAAATATACAGTGACAAAAAATTTAGAACACTTTTAATTTTACTTAATTTGAAAATCTTACAGAATGGATTTCTGGGAATGTAAATTATGAAAATCTGCTAAACACAAACAATCATGAATCTAACAAAAACATTTAAAAATTCTAAATACCATTACAGTATGAACTCCTAAATTCTGACTACAGTAAATACCACAGATCAGCACCTGCAAACTTTCAAAGAACACAAGGAACAGAAAACCATGGTTATGGTTGTAAAAACACGGAAAACCTTTTATTTTTTTTTTCACAGAAAACCTTTTTTAAAAAGACAAAACAAATGATCAGAACTCATATAAGGAATTTAATAAACTTTGTAAAATGAGAGTAACACTGGCAAGGGTTGTTTAGGTTACTACTATTACTTAGCTTTTTTCTATAAGTCCTAGGCAGTGAAATGAACCAGAAAGAGTAATAGCTATAAATATAAGTATTAGAAAAAGGCAAACACACAATTTTCAGTATTTATAGATTATGGTTATAAAAACATTAAAAAACGTCATTCCATTATAAACTGAAAAATAAGGTGCTTCAAGATAAAAATATTAACCACTTTGTCAATACTGACAAAAAATGTCAAATTTTTCCAAACTGGTGTTATTCACTTCTAGTCAAAATCCAAACAGAATTTTTGTTTCTTGAGAAATAAAATCTAAAATTTGACTGGAAAAATAAACAAGAGAAATTTAGAAAAGATGAATTAAGTAGGACTTGCCTGCAAGATACCAAAATACATTTTAATTCTAGGCTAGTTAAAATGGTACAGCCACAAAAATGACTTATCAATGAAAAATACATATACAACACTATACCAGATATCAGAATATCTAACAATATATGATAAAGGGAGCATTTATCACTAAACAAATGAAATCGGTCTGTGATAGTAAAAACCTAAAGTGGCCCTCAAGACTCCTACCCCCTGGTATTCACACCCTATAGAATCCTGTACCCCTGTCAGTATGAGTGAGGACTATAGATCTAAGAGAGTATCACTCTCATTATTAGGCTGTGTTATATGGCAGAAGTGAAGATGTTCTGTAGTTGTAAATAAATCAACTAATAAGTTGACTTTAAGTTAATCCCAAGGGAGACTACACTCAGTGGGCTCAGGCTAATCAGGTGGCCCTTTAAAAAAGGTGTCTAGAGGTCACAGATAGAAGATGTCAGAGAATTAAGAAGCTGCAGAGATGCTCTCCTACTGGCACTGAAGAACAAACTGCCACGTCGTGGAGAGAATCACATGTCATGGAATGGTTTGTGGCCTCTAGGAGCTGAGGGCCTCAATCCTACAACCACAAAGAACTGAATTCTGCCAAAAACCACATCAACTTGGAGGAGGAAGACCCCAGGTCTCAGGTGAGAGTTCAGCCTCGCTGATACCTTGGTTTCGGTCTTGTGAGACTCTGAAAAGAGGACCCAGCTAATCTGTGCCCAGACTCCTAACCCAAAGAAGTGGTGTGAGAAGACATTTGTATCATTTTAAGCTGCTAGATTTGTAGTAATTTGTTATGCATTAATAGGTAACTAATATATCACTTAAATACTCATAAACCCAGGTAGAGATTTATGTCAATAGATATGTAATAAAGTATCATTGAAGTATCTAATCACTAAAAAGAAGTACTATTAAAATAAATTGTAGGGAATGGCTCTAAGATAAAATATTATTCAGGCTTCACAAATAGTTTTGAAGTTTATCACTTGGATTACAGTCACAACAAAATGCTAAGAGATAAAAGCAAAATACAATGCTGTATAGAGAATGATTCATATTATGAATAATAGGGATATAGATAAATGACAAGAAAAAAATTACCTCATAGCATATGACCTTTGCAATCGTTAAGTAATTATACTAAATTTTAGGTTTCCTCCTTATTGTTATATGGTTGCCCAATTAAAAAAAATGAGTATCTACTGCTTTTCATAAAAATATACACATTTTTATATCCCTTTAAAATTTCCTTAGAAGAGGATTTAAGATAAGGAATAGCACAGAGGACCACAGGGAAGGGAGAGAAAACTGAACGGAAAGAAATCAGAGAGGGAGACAAACCATGAGAGACTAGGACTCTGGAAAACAAACTGAGGGTTACAGAGGGGAGGGGGCTGGGGGAAATGGGGTAACCGGGTGATGGGTATTAAGGAGGGCAAGTGTTGTGATGAGCACTGGGTGTTATATACAACTAATGCATAGTTGAACACTACATCAAAAACTAATGATGTACTATATGCTGGCTAACTGAACATAAAAAAAAAAAAAAAAGGTTTAGGCCGCCTGGGTGGCTCAGTTGGTTAAGCGACTGCCTTCAGCTCAGGTCATGATCCTGGAGTCCTGGGACTGACTCCCACATGGGGCTCCCTGCTCAGCAGGGAGTCTGCTTCTCCTTCTGACCCTCCTCCCTCTCATGCTCTCTGTCTCTCATTCTCTCTCTCGCAAATAAATAAAATTAAAAATTTTTTTTAAATAAAAAAATAAAAATAAAGGTTTTAAGGTTTTAGGTATCCATCAATAGATGAATGGATAAAGAAAGAGTGAGATACACACACACACACACACACACACAATGGAATATTAATCAACCTTAAAGAAGAAGAAAATAATTTGCAACAACATGGATGGAACTTAGAGCATTATTCTAAATGAAATAAGCCAGGAACCGAAAGACAAATACTGCATGATCTCACGAAATCTGAAAAAATCAAACTCATAGGAAGTAGAAAACAGAATGGTGGTTGCCAGAGACTGGGGGTGGCGACAATGAGGAGATATTAGTTAAACGGTACAGAGGTTAGGTTATGCAGGATGAATAAGGTCTAAGGATATAATATACAGTATGGTGACCATAGTTATTAATACTGCACTGTACACTTAAAATTTGCTAGGAGAGTAAAAAAATGTTCTCATAACACAATAAATGACAGTTACGTGAGGTGATGAATATGTTAATTAACTTGACTGTAGTAATCATTTCACAATGTATATGTTTATCAAAACATCAAGTGGTATACCCTAAATATATACATATTTGTCAACTACACCTCAATATAACTGGAAAATTTTTAAAAAAAGCTTTTACAGAATGAAATTATCTCAAATTGGTCAAGAATCTGGATAAATTCTTATTATTTTAATTCTGTAAGTCAAAACCATATACATGTCTCAATTTAAGAGTCATCCAGATAAACTACATTGTGCTAAATATTTTGTCACTACAATAATTTCTAATATTCTCAGTCATAAGATCCACTTAAATGGGTCACTAATAGAAACACTACAATAGCAGTCAGAATCTAATTAAAATAGATTCTGAACAAAAAGATACAAACCCATACACACAAACCTACACATTTCCTGGTGTGTTTATAATACCTACTAAATTGTTCCAAGCAGATAATAGACAGTAAGTATGTAATGGATAACTGAAGGAATAAAATATGTACTGTAGATGCATCCACAGGATAGTACTTAAATGAAATATTTGAGGTAGTGGAATGAACAAAAGAGATTACTGGATCATCTTTTGATGGAAAGGTGGAGCTTCTAGGGACTACCTGACCCAACCTGTGCACCTTTGTCTGTAGACATGGTATTTCACAACTCTGAAAACGTAACTTCTAGAAAGTTAACAGCAATGCAAGTAATTCTTGCCCATAGAAATGGAAATTATTTGTGGTCTGGTGGGATGCAACTGATCACTGCCCTGTGTATAGACCAGTTGTGGCAAATCCATTCCAAAATTCTTTTACTGCATATAAATTTGTGGTTCTCTGAAATCTCCTCTAAACCAGTTGTAACATGTCCTCCAGTTCCTTTGTTAGTGAATTAAATTAATCTTTGACATGTGCTCATTTTGTATCTTTATGACCCTTGGGTTTTTGAAAATTATGCTTGAGAACTACATTTATTATAATAAAGTTAATCAATGAATACTTTAAGATAAGCAAAGTATTTTTTAAAGGGTTTTTTTTTAGGATTTTATTTATTTGTTTGACAGAGAGAGACACAGCAAGAGCAGGAACACAAGTAGGGGGAGTGGGAGAGGGAGGAGCAGGGAGCCCGATGCAGGGCTTGATCCCAGCACCCTGCGATCATGACCTGAGCCAAAGGCAGACGCTTAACTACTGAGCCACCCAGGCGTCCCATATTTTTAAAAGTTTAAAAGAAGAAATTACGATAAGCTACCTTTGGTTAGATTTTATATTCTAGCCAATGCTTAGTATCATGTTTTAATCAGAAACCATGTGAACAACAACATAAAGACAACTTCAAGGCAGTTAAATAAGAAACCAGTGAAATTACAAATATGCATAGAAAACACTATAATCAGTAAGAACTAACTGTATTTTGAGTCACTAGGCCTTTCTCTCTACTTTGGAAAGGCAGAAGAATCACTCTTAGAGGAATGGTGGCTGGGATGCAGCTTCCTAGAAAAAGGTCTCGATATCAAGGTCATTTGAAAATGATGTAATCATCCCTTACAAAGTCCAGACTTGCTTAGTGTAACCAGCTACCCCTCAAAAAATCCCTGGGACTAGCTGATGGTCTGCAAAGAGAGACCTGAATAAATATACAATGAAGGGGATTAAGGGCATGCACTGAAGAGTATAATGCCTGTGTTTGAAGTACAGCTTAACTTCTTAACATTGTGCAAACGTGGATAAATTAATAATACTTAATATCTCTATACCTCTGTCCTCCCATCTGTAAAGTGGGCAGGGGAACAGTCTCAGAGGATTATTGCAAAAATTAAATACAATAATGTATGATTAGCATTAAACACTGATGCTTAGTTGAGTGTGTATTACCCTTTATTACTATAAATCACAGGACTATGGTTAATTCAGCTAAGGCTGAATTACCATACATAGTAATTCCAGTTTAACACTACTGGGAGTTATTGGGGGAATGGAAATATTCCATATGCTGCCAGAAATTTCTGTAAAACTCAGTAGAACTCATACTTATTTGGTGACAGGAGAAAATCCAGTAGATGGATGAACCTGACTAGCTAAAATGGAAAGTGCACTGTGCACAAGAATAGAGAACATAAATAAAAACACTACACGGTTTCCATCTGCTACTTTTCTAATTCACCTTTCTTACGCCTTTCATATTCATCATGCCCTCTACTGTAATTCAGCTGCAAAGCCCATACTGAAGAAAGTTTTTGGGTTCCAAAGTCAGCAGATTGGATGAGGTAAGTGACAAAACCAGGGAAGAAAAGCAAATATATTGCATCATTGCTCTTCTGGGCTGCATACATGACCCTAGCTGAGTGGATCTGCCCTCCTTTGTGAATTCTTCCTGCCAATATATTCAATGGATAGTTAGATAAACCTGACCCTTATCACATTTTGGTTTGTTTAAAATTCAACATACTGAAGAAACTTACTTCAACTCTCAAGAAAACATGGCTTTATGTTAATCAGACCCCGTCTTTGATGTTTGTTATATGTGGCATAAAGTTTTTTAAAATTTTATTTTTCCAGTTAAACTCCACATACCCATAGCCATAACAACTTGCAAAGAGAGAAGAATACTGGGAGAAAAGCTAAGACAGTGCTCCTCAACCTTGCCTGCATTTTAGGATCACTTGGGGAGCTTTCAAAGAGACTGATAACCTGGGTAATCCCAAAGCTGATGATGCACGGACCACACTTTGAAAAGCAAACATCTAAGCAAGTCTATTTTTTAGAGCTCCCTATGGCAGGGTTTTCTCAACCCCACTGCTATTAACATGTTGGGCCAGATAATTCTTTGTTTTAGGGGGCTATGCTGTGCATTGTAGGATGTGTGGCAACATTCATGGCCTCTACCCACTAGATGCTAGTAGTACCTTCCCTGAGTTGTCACAAGCAAAAATGTCTCCAAACATTGCCAAATGATCTGTGGCAGGGATGGTACCTTCCTATCATAAGTTCATGTGAGTAGTCAGAATACTAAGCTCTAACCAACAGAAAACTCAGTTCTAAGGCCCTGGAACAAAGTATAATTAGTTATCTTTTGTAAAGGTGCTCAGTAGCCACCCCTAGGTACTACGCAGTGAGAACTTGACCACTGAAGTTGCCAGGAAAAGAAATATAAGCATTTGTCCGATCTGCTAATAGGTCATTAGAATTCTCATAAAGGAAACAAAAAACAATGATAAAGCTTTGTAATTTAAAAAAAAAAAAAAGCTGTTAAAACTGAAAGACAGTGAATGCATTTGTTCAAGACAAAATAATGGCCCCCAAAGATGTTCATGTCTTAATCCCCAAATTCACTGAATATGTTATCTTCCATGGGAAAAGGGACTTTGCAGATTTGATTCATTTAAGGATTGTAACATGGGAGAGATTATCCTGGATTCCAAAGTGGGTCCAATGTAATCACAAGAATCATTGTAAGAAGGTGACAAGATTATTAAAGTTAGGGAGAAGGGCATGTGATAACAGAAGTGGAGATTAGGGTGATGAAGCCATGAGCCAAGAAATGTCAGCAACCACTAGAAGCCACAAGATTAAAGGAATAGATTCTGTCCTGGAGTCCCCAGAAGAACCAGCCCGGAAGACATCCTGATTACAGCCCTGTAAGTTACATTTCATATCTCTAATCTTCCAAAATGAAAGAGAATAAATTTGTGTTATTTGTGCCACGAAGTATGTGATAAGCTGTTACAGCTAGTAAAGAAAGCTAGTACAACAGTGAAGAAGCCAGAAACATGAAAGAAATACTCTGCTTATCAAAAACAACTGTTAACCTTTGTTGACCACTTACTAAATGCCATGCATGTATCTAAGAATTTTACATGGACTATTTTGTTAATCTTTACAAATTTTCAATCACATAGATGCTACTGTCTATATAAAGCACCTTGCCCAAGGTCACACAACTAGAAAATTAGTTTCCATGTCTTCTACTGACAGTATTTTAAATAGTCAAAAATATGTAAAACAGAGTTAGTTCTGAGACCTCTGATGGAAATGTATCCACAAATAAAACCATATAGGATCCACATCTAGTGGTCCACGTGCAGGCAGTGCTACTATTTCTTTGGACAGTGTCTGCTTACAGAATCCCTGCATGGAGTGAAATTCTATCCATGTGCCACTTACGTGCTTTTCAACTAGGCATCTGCTATATTCACTCAACCCCAAGGTTTTCACTATCTGAGGCTCCTATTTCTTTATTGCAGGAGCTACACTACCTCCTCAAAGAGAATATACAGTGCTGTATGCCTGTGTGATCTGGTTGCTTTTTAACTTCCCAACACTTAGCATACAGCTTTCCTTGCTTGAGGTTCTTCTAAGAATGACTGTTGTTCTTCCCACCACCACTACACTGCCACAAGTTCAGAAGATACAGAGGTCAAACAGCATTTGGTATTGACTACTTTCCACAATCTATTCAGCAGTTCTGTGTATCATCTTGCTCTTTTAGGCTTTAATAGATGTATGAACTTGTTAACCAACATATGCCACGCACTATCCTAGACACTGGAGTACTAGAGACATACCAGGAAACAAGATCAAGAACCTTCCTTCATCAAGCTTACATTCTTGGTTGTAAAACACAGGCAGACAAGGAATATATTTCATTTAATAATAAATGAGAGGAAAATTAAACAGTACTTCAAGAATGAGAATGATGTGGTATAGAAGTTACTGTTTTAATTTCTTAAATTAATTTCTTAAAGGTTCTGACTATCACTTGGGATTTAAATCATGAGAAAGCAGTCACCTGTGAATATGGGGGGGAAACATCCCAGGAAAAGGATGAGCATATGTAAAAGCTATGACAGCAGAACAAGTTCTTAATAGGTGCACAACGGAAAGAACGTCAATATGATTGGGGCTGACCAGACATGAGGGAGGTGGGAACTAGGTGAAGCATGAAGAACAGGATGGGACCAATAAATGGAAGCACTTATATTTTATTTGTACTGCAAAGTCATCCAGAGTTTATACAGTACTCTTTTGGGTTGAATTGGGTCACCCAAAAGAATATGTTGAAGTACTAACCCTGGATACCCATATATATTACCTTATTTGAGAAGAGAGCCTTTGCAGATGTAACCAAGTTTAGATGAGATCATGCTAGACTAGGGTGGACCTTAAATCCAATTACTGGTGTCCTTACAAAGAGAGACACACAAGCACTCACAGGGAAGAAGGCCATGTAACAAAGGAGGCAGAGATTGGACTCATGCATCTGTTCAAGCCAAGGAGAGCTAAGGATTGTTGTTAACTGTAAGAAGCCCAAAAGAGACAAGGAAGGATCATCTGCGAGAGCCTTGAGAGACACGATGGCCCTGCAGACAACTTGATTTTGGACTTCTAGCCCCCAAAACTGTGAGAATAAGTGTGTTGTTTTCAGCTACCCAATTTGTGGTAATTTTGTTGATGCAGTCATGGGGAACTAATACTGGTACTAATAAGATAATACACATTATTTAAAAGTTTGCCTTGACTACCATGTTAAGAATAGACTATAATGGAACAAAACTAGGAAAAAGGGATACTAATTAGGTTGGAGGCTAATGCAGTGGTTCAGACAAGCACAGATAGTGGTTTAGAGTACAGTTCTAACAAAGGTAATGCTGCAAAATCCTCAGACTTGATGTACATTTTAGAGAAAATACCAATAGGAGTAACTAATATGTTGGATGTGTCAGTGAGTTAAAATGAAATCAAAGATCATTCCCAGGTCTGGCCAGAAGTAGAGGTATACTGTGTTACCATTAACTGAGACAGGGAAGGCTAGGGCCATAGCAAGTTTGGGAAGTTAAGAAGATACGATCCATTCTGGATACTTTAAGTTTCAGATGCCTATATCATATCCAAGTTAATTTGATATATTACTGTTGCAGGCCTCTAATAATCCCTGCCTCTTACTCATGACCTTGTGTGATCCCCTTCCTTTGACTGTGGAATGGACCTAGGGACTTGTTAATAAGGCAAAAGTGATGGGATGTCACTTCTGAGATTAAGTTACAAAAAACAGATTTCCATAAGTCAATCAGAGAAAGACATGTATCATATGATCTCACTGATATGAGGAATTCTTAATCTCAGGAAACAAGTAGAGGGTTGCTGGAGTGGTGGGGGGTGGGAGGAATGGAGTGGCTGAGTGATAGACATTGGGGAGGGCATGTGCCATGGTGAGCGCTGTGAATTGTGTAAGACTGTTGAATCACAGACCTGTACCTCTGAAACAAATAATACATTATATGTTTTAAAAAAAAAGAAGATAGTAGGAAGGGGAAAATGAAGGGGGGGAATTGGAGGGGAAGACGAACCATGAGAGACTATGGACCCTGAGAAACAAACTGAGGGTTCTAGAGGGGAGGGGGGTGGGGGGACGGGTTAGCCTGGTGATGGGTATTAAAGAGGGCATGTACTGAATGGAGCACTGGGTGTTATACTGAAACAATGAATCATGGATCACTACATCAAAAATTAATGATGTAATGTATGGTGATTAATATAACAACAAAAAAACTGATTTCCACTTTACTGGCACTCCCTCACTACTCACTTTGATAAAGTCAGATGCCCTACTGAAAAGTCCATATGACAAGAAATTGAGGGTGGCCCCTGGTCAACAGCCAGAGAAAAACTTGGTCCAACAACTTTTAAGGAACTGAATCCTGCCAACTACCATTGCGTGAGCTTGGAAGCAGATCATGCCCCAATTGAACCCTGAGATGACTGCTGCCCCAGCCAAAATCTTGACTGCAGCCTTGTGAGTGACCCTGAGCCAGAAGACCCAGCTAAGCCATGTCCAGAGTACTAACCCACAGAAACCATGAGATAATGTTTCATTTTAAGACACTAAGTTCTAGGTAATATTTTTATGTAGCAACAGATAATAAAGATGGGAAGGATGTGAGAGAAATCTGAGCTACAAACATACATTTAGGAGTCACTGATTTAGGTGCCCCAGAAGTCACTGATTTTATACAGATTTTATTTAAAAGGAACTAGACGTGGTCAACTATGGAAGGGAGATAGACAAGACTGCTCATGATTGAGGCCATCAAACTAAAACGTAATGAGGCCAGAGAAATAGGAATCAGCAAAGGAAAGAATTAATTAGGTAGGAAGAACACCAGGAGAAACTATTTTGAGATGAAAGTTGTAGCCAACTGGGTCAAATTATGCAAAGAAGTCAGGTAAGATGAGAAGTGAGAATTGACCACTGGATTTAGTAACATAGCATTCATTAGTAACCTTAGCCATTTTACAAGGAACAAAAACCTCATTGGATTTCGCTAAGGAGAGACAGCAAAGACACTGAATACAGAAAATTCTTAGAGGAGTTTTTCTGTGAAGTCAATAGCACCACAGCTCAAGGGAATGTTTTCTGTAAGATGTGTGAATAGAAGCTCTACCTGGAGGCTCATGGGAGTGTTCCTACATTGAGAGATAAAATGGTGATGTAGGAGAGCTGACAATTGAAGGAGCAGTCTTTTAAAGAGTATAAGCAAACATAAATGTTGGGGTGGACTTTAAATAGTAGCAGTCAGATTTTGACTACTCTAAATGGAGGGAAGAGTATGCCAGTAAATGTAGTGATAAAATGTATGTTCTACTACAATACATCATTAAAAAAAAAAAAAAAAACAAGTAGGAAGAACAGCAAGTCTTCACATTTGAGTGTTAAAGGTGTGGAAAGAGGGCAGGAAGTTTAAAGACAGAGGAGAATGGACAAAATAGTATCTCAGAGCATGGTACAGTGAATGAATGTCCTAGATAAAGAGGAAGATTGCATAGCACTGTTGCAGTGTCCACTAGGGATATGTGATCACAAAGATAAAGTCAGAAAGGCAGTATGATTTATTTCAGGAATGCTCAACAACTGAGTGAAGGCAGGGAGCAGGTGGATAGCTGGATTTAACTCTGTTTGGAGTTGTTTCCAAGTGAGTCAAAGAGAAAAATAGAGAGGCAAATGTTTTAAGAGTTTAACAGATTGTAATAGTGCTGGACCATGAAACTACACCAATAAATTGTTCATGTATATGATGTCCATGCCAGAACCATATTTTTTTCTAATAGTTTAAACCTGCCAATATAATGTCATGCTAATTGAAAGCTAACTTGGTTCAAGTAGTCCTACAGAACAGTTTCATGATAATGATTAAGAAGCAGACGCATATAATGTGACAGACTGAAAAGATCCAGTTCCCTTTAGCTGCCTGTGTTTTAACTCCCTGGGTAATATACCCAATGTTTGCACTTAAGAAAAATGCTTTCAGGCATGATGGGATCTAAATACTCTCACATTGCCTGCCTGGAAGCTAGTCTACTGTTCTTTCTCTGTTAGCTTCAATGCAAGCTATGGGCTTGACACTAGGATTTAACAGGATTTACAACTTATTCCTGAAAAAATAGGCACAATTTTAAACTCCAGTAGATATTATTGCAATCATGCCAGCAGGAAACTTAATTTTGAGAAACCTATGGGCTTCAAGGAAAATAGATAAAAAAAGTTTCTCATTAACATCATGCAGAGAGCCATGTCACCAACTATTTACTAGACAAAATATGTACCTGATATGTTGTATGAGGTGACATGATGAAAATCCACACTGATCTTGTCATCCCAAAAGCAGTATCTCACCTTCCTTGTTGAGGGCCTTTCTCAGTAGCCGCCTCCATCCCTCTGGGGTTTTTTTAAAATATTTTAATTATTTATGCGACAGAGAAACACAGCAAGAGAGGGAACACAAGCAGTATGGCACTTCCTCACATAGTGATTTAGACATGTAGCCCTGGTTTTTAAAGATTTGGTTTAAAGATTTTTAAAATCTTTAAAAAATAAATTTGTGGTTTTAACTTCTAAATTAATCTCACATTGATTAGTACATTGTTATTAACTGTGTTATTTTTATTTTTTATTTATTTATTTAAAGATTTTATTTATTTATTTGACAGAGAGAGACACAGTGAGAGAGGGAACACAAGCAGGGGGGAGTGGGAGAGGGAGAAGCAGGCTTCCCACGGAGCAGGGAGCCCGATGCGGGGCTCGATCCCAGGACCCTGGGATCATGACCTGAGCCGAGGGCAGACACTTAACGACTGAGCCACCCAGGTGTCCCTCCTCCATCCCTCTGTTAACCATCTACCAATAATAAAATGCTTTAAGGGGAAGAAAGCCCTCTTAATCCACTGTTGTCAGTACCCCTAAAACCATTGTTTTTTTTTCACCTAGTAACCTAGGTGTTATCTTCTGTAACAGTTCTAACAACTATGTTTCATTATCAATAGTCAGTCCTTTAGAATGTTTTAAAGGTATTATCATGGATAATGATGGACTTAATTTGATTATTTTAAAATGAGATATATATTAACTACTGCTTTTAAAATCATACTTGTCTAATAAAAAAGCCTTTCAAAACATCAAGTCTGAATAGTAGTGTTTAAAGGTGTCCTTGAAGGGCATTTCCCAAGATGATTCTATGAACACAGGCCCCATCTCTGCTCCTAAAAGTTCCTCCATTAAAAGATGACAGGTTTGGGAGAATTCCAAATATTCTGTACTATCATATACACGCCTTGTTCCATCCCATTCTAGTTTTTCAGGCCACTTCACTTAAAAATGTAATTCATGGTGACTGACACTCCCACTGAAATTTGTCTGCAACTAATATATTCTAGCAGCTACTGTCATACATTCCTTCTCTTCTATTTGCTCACTTTGACTTTCTCCCCTAAATACAATGCTTCTTAGAAATATGCTGGGTTGACCATTTTCCTGCCAAAATCTGCAGATTCTAATTAAATAACTCACAGAAAAGCAGTCATAACAAAAAGCTAAATTACAAGACCTTGGGAATGCAATTGTTTCCAGGTGGGGAAAGACAGTGGGGATGGTATAAACTTCCACTGGCCTCTAGGAAGAGAGAGAGTGGCATAATGAAAAGCCTGCTGCCCTTTGTGTCCTAATGCTGGGCTTGAATCCCAGCTATGTTACTTCAGGGAAATAAGTTCATAACCTGCAAGTGATTTTCTTTACAAGAATAGGAAACCTAATAATGGCCTTGCCTATCTCAAAACACTCTGTAATGTAAAATATTACCCTTATTTCCTCTGTGCCTATCATGCATTCCACGTGTGGCATATTAACACTGGACACCAACTAGAAAATACTATCTTGTATATGCATCATTTCTCTGAATACTTCAACTGATCCCACTAATATCAACTCATTTT